>NC_137335.1:79464163-79549163 GCF_965287045.1 Carcharhinus amblyrhynchos | reverse complement strand
ATACAAACATGGACAAACACAGACTAACACACCCATACATACACACAAGCACACAGCCAAACACACATGCGCCCATCCAGACACACACACACATACACATAACGAAGATTTGCACACTCATATACAGACATACCCAGACACACGAGCGCACACAGATACACATGTGCACAAAGACATGCAGCCACACATGCATGCTTCTGTGTACATCATGCTTCTTTACACATACACATGTATACACACATGAATGTATACGTATGTACAAACACATGTATAACACACATATATATATACACACACACACGCATTGGAAAATCAAATGAATTACAGGCACCCTGGGAGTTGTTTCTGTATGTCAACACTATTTGTCTCAATGTGAAACCTGACAAAAGGAGAGTTACAGACAGTGGAACACATTTGAAACATGGTTACTGCTGTAAGGTCGGGAAACGCAGCAGCCAATGTATGCACAGCAAGATTCCACAAAGATCAATGTGATAAAAGAGTGGATAATCTTTTTCCAAGCAGAGGTAGCCTGTTCTTGGAGACAATGGGGTGCTGATACTCCCTACAGCCTAATCAGCAAAGCGGGGAGAGATTCTGGATCTGTAGGCAGTATGTCCAAGTAACCCCGACCAAAAGTACAGGTTACCGGACCGATGGATTCAGGTAGACAAGGCTGCAAAAAAACTACAAATTGTAAGTTTTATGATGGGGATAGAAAGACAAAAGGTTGTGCTGAGTTCAAAATTCCATTTTTATAATTACAGCTTTAGCTTCATCTGTATCTTTGCGTATGAAGCCATGATGTGGAGATGCCGGCGTTGGGACTGGAGTGGGCACAATAAGAAGTCTCACAACACAAGTCCAACAGGTCTATATGGTATCACGAGCTTTCAGAGTGCTGCTCCTTCATCAGGTGAGTGGAGAAGTGGGTTCACCTCTCTGAATTTGTACAGACAAATGTGAGGTGATGCATTTTGGAAGGTCTAATACAGATAGGAAATATCCAGTAAATGGCAGAATCCTTAAGAATATTGATAGGCAGAGGGATCTAGGTACACAGATCACTGAAAGTGGCAACGCAGGTGGAGAAAGTTGTCAAGAAGGCATATGGCATGCTTGCCTTCATCGGCCGGGGCATTGAGTTTAAAAATTGGCAAGTCATGCTGCAGCTTTATAGAACATTAGTTGGGCCACACTTGGAATATAGTATTCAATTCTGGTTGCCACACTACCAGAAAGATGTGGAGGCTTTGGAGAGGGCACAGAAAAGATTTACCAGGATGTTGCCTGGTATGGAGGACATTAGCTTTGAGGAGAGGTTGGAGAAACTTGGTTTATTCTCACTGGAACAACAGAGTTTGAGGGGTGACCTGATAGAAGTCTATAAGATATGAGAAGCATGGACAGAGTGGATAGTCAGAAGCTTTTTCCGAGGCTGGAATTACTAGGGGGCACAGGTTTAAGGTGTGAGGGCAAGGTTTAAAGGAGATTTACAAGGCAGATCTTTTATACAGAGGGTGATGGGTGCCTGGAACTCGCTGCTGTGCGAGGTAGTGGAAGCGGATATGGTAGTGGCTTTTAAGAGGCTACTTGACAAATACATGAATAGGATAGGAATAGAGGGATATGGTCCCCAGAAGGATAGGGATTTTAGTTAAGTCAGGCAGCATGGTCGGTGAAGGCTTGGAGAGCCGAAGGGCCTGTTCCTGTGCTGTAGTTTCCTTTGCTCTTTGTTCTTTAAATTGTCCTGAGATGTGTAGGTTAGATGGATTAGCCAGGGGAAATGTGTGGGGTAACATGTGTGTGTATGTGTGTGTGAGAGTGTGTATGTGTGTGTGTGTGAGTGTGAGTGTGTGTGTATATGTGTGTGTGAGTGTGAATGCGTGTATATGTGTGTATGTGTGTGTGTGTAAGTGTGTGTGTAAGGGTGTGTGAGTGTGAGTGTTTGTGTGTGTGAGTGTATGTGTGTGTGTGTGTGTGTAAGGGTGTGTGAGTGTCAGTGAGTGTGTGTGTGTGTGTGTGTATGTGTGTATGTGTGTGTGTGTCTCTGTTGCTTCGACCCTGGCCCCACAATGAAGATAAACACAGAGATCAAGATCTACAGGCCTCCAGTGATCCCACTAACACCACAGCCCACCTGGAAGAAAGCCGGGTCAGAGGTGCTTCACCTGTACAGGGAAACTATTTCCAAAGCATTTTCTCCAAAGGAATTGAACTCAAACGGGAACAACTGAAAGCAGCTGGTAAAGAAATATCTGGAAATTGTAACAGTAATTACTAGTCACATGGGCAAGAATGTTGGTCTATAATTGCACTTTATCTTGTAGAGATCCCCCGAGAATCATTTCCTCAAAATAATCGTTGAAAATCAGCTAAACATACACACCAGCTCTGATTTCCATCAGTGGGTTTTGCCCAGGCTTTGAACCTTTCCTGTCAGTAATTAGTAAGGGAGGGACTGGGAATTCTTACTCAGTGGATAGAACAAAGAACAGCACAGCACAGGAAACAGGCTCTCGGCCCTACAAGCCCGCGCCGCCATTTTAACATTCAGTGAGTGTCCTCTTCTACCTCTGACCTTTGTCTCCACCTATTGGACTCCACAATGTAGGTGTGCAAATTTAGAGAATTATAACCAGATTGAGGGATGCCTAATTTAGGGACAATTTATTAAAACCAATCAGCCTAAGAGCACGTTTTTGGGGTGTGGGAGGAAACCGGAGCACCCGGAGAAAACCCACGCAAGCGCGGGGAGAATGTGCAAACTCCCACAGACACCGGCCCAAATCCATGTATCTGCACAGCAAACAGTGATGGTCACTGAGCTGTCGTGTTGCCCGTCAGTTGGTCCAGTTTAAGCGTACACTAAAGGCGTGAAACACTAGGCAACTCTCGGAGCAACATCCAAGAGCAGCCCTCACGCGACCCACCACGTGTATGCCCCTCGCTGGACAACAAGGCGGACCGAATCACCTGTGGATGTTAAAAAAAAGACATCAATAAACATACACAACTTATACAGACATTCACGGAAGATCCCAGAAGCTCAAACGTAAGACAGGTGAGCCATAAAATATGTTGGACGTCCCGTAGGAATCTATTGATTCCCAGGAACGAGCTGAGGCTCTTGATCCTTAATTAGAACAATCTTTTGTATCCCTCCATCTCTAGTCTGCTCATGTGCCTATCTTGGTAAGCCTGAAACAACTCTAGCGTGCCTGCCTCCCCCACCATACTTGGCAGTGCATTCCAGGCCCCCACAACCCTCTGTGTGAAAAACCTCCCTCGAACATCTGAAGATATTGCAATGTAGATAAGAGGAGGGTTGGAAAGACCCCGAGGTGACGCAGTGTCACTTGATTGATTTTACATTGAAAACCTCCTTCCTGGTGAAATGTTGGGAGATTCCCATGACACGGAGCAAGATTCCAGGACCTGACTTGCTTTGTCAATTTGATCGGGTGGCACGGGACTTCCAGAAAGCAGAGGATGAATTCCCTTCTCTGTCAGAGAAGAGGAAAGCCACGCAATCCCTCCCCGACAGCACTGTGAGTGTACCTACACCATAGGGATGGCAGCGGTTCGAGGAGGCAGTTCGCCGCCACTTTCTCAAGGGCAATGAGGGCTGGACCCCCCAAGCGGCAACACCAACATCCGATGGAAGAATAATACAAGAAGAAGAAATGAATGAAACTTTCCAGCTGTTGCTGCAGGCGAGATCTTCCACTCCTGCTGACAGCACCACACCCCACACCGTCTCACCGCCTCCCCCCCCACCTCCGGACTCCTGCTGTGGGTTCCCCGGTGACAAAAGGTGCAAACAATGGGAAAACCCATTGACCAACACTGGGAGCGGAAGATCCTGCCAATGGCGGGTTGCCTTTTGCTGCCGTCAAACATGCCAGGGGTGGCGGTAAGGGTGGAGGGGGGACTGCTGGAATATCCCACCTGATATCGATAACCCGTTAATTCTCAAAATAAATCTAATTTCTTTTTAAATCATTCGTGGGACATGGATGTCACTGGCTGGCCAGCATGTATTGCCCATCCCTTGGAGGGCAGCTGAGAGTCAACCACAGTGCTGTGGCTCTGGAGTCACATGTAGGCCAGACCGGGGTCAGGACGGCAGATTTCCTTCCCCAAACAAACCAGGTGGGTTTTCCAACGTTGGTTTTCATGGTCATCAGTAGATTCTTAATCCCAGGTTTTTTTTCATTGGATTCAAATTCCACCATCTGCTGTGGCAGGATTCGAAAGCAGGTCCCCAGAATGTTCGCTGAGTTTCTGGATTAATAGCCTAGTGATAAAGCACTAGGCCATCGCCTCCCTGTGGGAGTTACACCCAGGTGGGCTCTGTGAGTTTGCTTTTGGGATGTTGAATGAATTTCTTGCTACCTCACATCCACTATTTCATTGAGGTTCTGACCTATTGTGGGGTCAGAGGTGAAGTAATGATGCTTGCCGTTGACCTAGAAGAAAACTGCCCTCAACGGTCCAATGAGCTCGATGCTGTGGATTTCAGTTTAAATCTGGAGCCAAATCCGGGGGATCTCCTGGCATCTAATAGCGGTGAGCGGGAGAAGCAGCCAATCACGTTGAAGTATTCTCACAGGCTGCAAACCAGCAAGTCAAAGTTACTAATTATCCTTCCACCATTAATTTAAATCTTCAGATGGCTAAACCATGACCATCGAAAGTTACATTGCATTCAGCGCAATGTGTCTGTGCTTGGTGAAAAGAGAACTATCTGGTCTAATCTCACTTCCCAGCTCCTGGCAATAAGCTTTGCGGGTTACAGCATCCTCACTGGATATCTGGTGGGATTAAAATCATTGAACACAGCAGAATTCCCATTGGAAAAAGGTGTCTCGGCAAAGCAGTCGGCATAATTAAGGACCCCACGCACCCCAGACATTCTCTCTTCTATCTTCTTCCTTCAGAAAGAAGATACAGAAGTCTGAGATCACGTAACAACTGACTCAAGAACTGCTTCTTCCCTGCTGCTGTCAGACTTTTAAATGGACCTACCTCGCATGTGCTTGAACACTGGAGGAGGGGCGGGGAAGGAAGATTCTCTCAACAATGCACCCACTGGACAAGTATATGACCACTGACTGTAACCCCTGGATTCCACATTATCCTGCACACATGTGGACTCCAGGCAGTGCTGTCAGTTTTGGGGGGGGGCAGTGACAGCAAACTCTGGGAGTTTCACCATCATCACTACCTCTGTAAAACCCCTGAGTCATTGATTTTAAACAGGTTAGCAACCGCTGTTAAGTTGGATGGTTCCACAGTGTGAGGGCACTGGGTGTTAATGGTGAGAGTGGCAAACCCCTGACTTGGAGCTGTTATTACTTCCTGATTTTACAGTAATCATCCTGCTATTACAGGAGCCTCCTCAAACCCAGTACCTCAGCATTGTCCTGCTGCTCTATCAAAATTAACTTTTAATCGATTGGAATCTAGTCAAAGGCTAAGGGCTTTATGTTGATTCCAGCTGTTTAGACTGCGCAGTATCCAAACAAAACCTGGCTGTCAGTGATAAATTTATATTGTATTCTAGAAATAGTCATAGCCTTCAGACCAATTGAGCATTTCATACAATCGCTACAGTCCATTCAGCCCATCAGACCTGCATCACCCACAATCCCACCCTTTCCCCCACCCCCGTAAACCCACATATTTACCCTCCTAATCCCCCTGACACTAAGGGCCAATTTAGCACAGCCAATCAACCTAAGCCGCACATCTTTGGATTGTAGGAGGAAACCCAAGCACCCGGAAAAAACCCACTCAGACATGGGGAGAATGTGCAAACACCACACAGACAGTGACCCAAGCTGGGAATCGAACCCATCTGTGAGGCAACAGTGCTAATCACTGTGCCACAGTTCCACCTCAATTTCTCATTGATTGCAGCATCCCTGACCTTCCAGCTGACTCTCTTCAACCATTCTTAATGGTGGAGCTGGCTACAGTCGCTGCTTTGGTGTCAGCTGTGGCTCAGTTGGCAGTCGCCTTGTTTCCGGGTTCAAGTCCCACACTAGGAGCAGCACACAAACAAAATCAAGGCTGATGCTCTTGTCCAGCGCTGAGGGGGAGCCACATGGTCAGAACTTCCTTGTTCAGCGCTGAGGGGGAGCTGAATGGTCAGAGCTGTCCCGTCCAGCACTGAGGGGGAGCTGAATGGTCAGAGCTGTCCCGTCCAGCACTGAGGGGGGGCTGAATGGTCAGAGCTGTGCTCCCGCTGGATGTGAGAGCCCAACTGAGGAGAGAAAGGAGAAACCAGAAAGACTTGCATTTCTGTAGCACTTTTCATGACCTAGGATCATCCCATTGCTTTAGAGTCAATGAAACACTTTGGAAGCGCAGTTATATGAATTGGAGCAGGAGAAGGCCATTCAGCCCCTCGAACCTGTTCGATGAGATCATTGTTGATCTGATTGGATCCTTAACCCCACATTCCTGGCTACCCCCAGTAACCTTTCACCTCCTCGTTAAGAGTCTATTTAGCTGTGCCTATAAAAATATTTAAACGCTCTGCTTCCACTGCCTTTTGAGGAAGAGACTTCCAGAGACTCACTGAGAGAAAACATTTCTCCTCATCTCTGTCTTAAATGAGTGACCCCTTATTTTTAAACAGTGACCCCGGTTCTAGAATCTCCAACAAGTGGAAACATCTTCTTCACATCTACCCTGTCACTATACCCCTCACGATCTTAAAGGTTTTGGCCAAGGTGCTCTTTCTCTTATCTCCAATGGATACAAGACTAACCTCTTCAACCATTGCTCATTAGACAACCTGCCCATTCCTGCTATTAGTCTAATGATCCTTTTCTGAGCTGCTTCTAGCGCATTTACATCTTTCCTTAAATAAGGAGACCAATACTGTACACAATTGTGATTCATAGAGTCCCTAAGGTGCAGAAGGAGGCCATTTGGCCCATCGAGCCTGCGCCAACAACAATCCCACCCAGGCCCTATCCCCACAACCCCACATATTTACCCTGCTAATCCCCCCGACACTAAGGGACAATTTAGCATGACCAACCTACCTAACCTGCGCATTTTCAGACTGAGGGAGGAAACCGGAGCACCTGGAGGAAACCCACGCAGACGTGGAGAGGGAATGCAAACTCCACCTAGTGACCCCAGGCCAGAATTGAACCGGCGCCCCTGAAGCTGTGAGGCAGCAGTGCTAACCACTGTGCCACCATGTCGCCCCCATACACCAAAAGCCTCGAGTAGCGGAGGTGACATTCCACCATGAGGAGTAGGGTCTGTTGCTGCCTCAGCTTTATCCTTCTCTTTGACGGGCGGCCAACTATGCCAAGGGTCGATTCTTCTTATTGTGTCATCTTCTCCCTGGGTGGTGGCTGCTCACCCCACCCCCCCCCAACCCCCCCATCCCCCTGCAGCACCACTCCCACTCTCCATCCGTGCACATTCACTTTCAGTGGTTGCGAACAGATGTTTCCTGGGAACACACATGAGACACCCAGATGTTAGAGCTCGGCTAAGCCACCAGACCGCCAGCCCTGTGACCAGTGCCCATTGTTCACCGGCTGTGTGGAGGGTTCTGGTGGCAGTGTCAGCCCAGGGCTTTGATCGTTTGAGTGTCGCAATGCCAACTGTGTGTGTGTTGTGCAAGATTTGTGCCCTGCAGCTCCTCTTAGAAATAGCCAAGATTTGCGTGACTGCTTGCCCTGGCACCTCCCAAAAGCTGCTGCCACCCACATACTGGCCCCAGCTGCCTGTCCCGCTACAATAGTGTGTCTCTCCTTGAACACCTTCCCTATTTCGTGCCCAGGGCTGGCAGAACCTTTCCTTCCTCCATCTGTGCACCTCCACCAGAGATTGGCAACACATTTTCAAACGTGCCACTCTCCTTTGAGGCAGCGCGGTGGTTAGCACTGCTGCCTCACAGCGCCCAGGACCGGGGGTTTGATTCTCAGCTCGGACCACTGTCCGTGCGGAGTCTTCCCGTGTCTGCTTGGGATTTCCCCTGGATGCTCCGGTTTCCTCCCAAAGCCTGAAAGGCGTGCTGGTTAGGCGCATTGGCCATGCTAAATTCTCCCTCAATGTACCCAAACAGGCGTCAGAGTGTTATGACTAGGGGATTCTCACAATGACTTCATTGCAGAAGAAACATAGAAGATGGGAGCAGGAGGAGGCCATTCGGCCCTTTGACCCTGCTCCGCCATCCATCACGATCATGGCTGACCATCCAACTCAGTAGCCTAATCCTGCTTTTGCCCCATAACCTTTAATCCCCTTCACCCCGAGCGCTATATCCAGCCACCTCTTGAATACATTCAATGTTTTGGCATCAACTACCTCCTGTGGTAATGAATTTCACAGGCTCACCACTCTTTGGGTGAAGAAATGTCTCTTCAACTTTGTCCTAAATGGTCTACCTCAGACTGTGACCCCTGGTTCTGGACCCCCCCACCATCGGGAACATCCTCTCTGCACCTACCCTGTCTCGTCCTGATAGAATTTGATAAATCTCTATGAGATCCTCCCGTCATCCATCGGAACTCCAGCGAAAACAATCCTAACCTAGTCAATCTCTCCTCATACATCAGCTCCGTATCCCCTGGAATCAGACGGTTAATGTAAGCCTACTTGTGACACTAATAAATAAATTTTAAGAAGATTGGCATTCCGAGGGCCAATCTCCTTTGATGGTTCTGCACCATGAAACCCCCCCTATCACCGGCACAGCCCTTCGCCACCCTGCAGGCACCTTCCTGAGAATGAATCAGTTGCCCCCATGCCCCTCCATATTGGACCCCACTGAGATGTCTTCAGCCCGTAAAGAGCTGCTGCCACTGTCCAGCCAATCACACATACAGCCTAGCCCCGACCGCTCACTGGGCAGTGCCAGGCTTTATATTTTCCACATGCCCCACCCCTGCCCGCTGCCAGTGAAAGCGCCCAGGGTATATACAGCCCGGCAACTACTGACAACTCAGGACTTAATGGGATTTACAACACCAGGTTAAAGTCCAACAGGTTTATTTGGTAGCGCGAGCTTTTGGAGCGCTGCCCCTTCATCAAGTGAATGTTAGAATTTTCGGAGCAGCGCTCCAAAAGCTGGTGCTACCAAATAAACCTGTCGGCCTTCAACCTGGTGTTGTGAGACTTCTTACTGTGCCCACCCCAGTCCAACGCCAGTAACTCCACATCAATGGGACCTAATCCTGGAACCTGACCTCAGCCCGCAAGCTTGCTCCCTCATACTTTAACTTGTGTAGCGTCTTCAGACCATAATAACATGTTGCACAGTCGATGAGTGGCTTTTTTTGAAGTACGGTCGCTGTTGTAATGTAGGAAGTGCAGCAGTCAGTTTACACACAGCAAGCTCTCACAATCAGAATGGAGACAATGACGGGGTGTCGCGGTGGAAGCATTAGTTTTACCTCGGGTTTCGGGAGAACGCCCCTTTCTCTTTGCGAGATGTTGTGTGATCAGCTGCATCAACATGGCTGCAGTAGGAATTCTAAGCAAGAGGTTTGGCTACAGGGTCACTGTAACAGCTGTGTTGACTAACGTTAGTCGAAAACATCCACAATACAGATAAATGTACTTCGCACATGTATATTTATTTAGCGAACCGTTCAGTGACTAAGGAAATAAAGCATTCATAATGATCATAAACATTGACACACTCACTGACTTTCATCCTGTTATTTCACCATCAAACACACGGAAAAGTTAAGGTCCAAATGCAAATACCGTGCAGACACGGGGATTGGCTTTACATGTTGTACAGTGGTGTTAATTACTCATTCCTTATTAACCATGCTGTGTGGTGTGAGTCTAACCGAAGAACCTTTCCAAAGATCCAGCACAGGCATAGTGGCACGAATGGCCTCCGTCTGTATGATAAGATTCTGAAAGATGGGAATGGCACAGTGGTTAGCGCTGCTGCCTCCCAGCACCAGGGACCCGGCTTCGATTCCAGCCTCAGGTCACTGCCTGTGTGGAGACCGCACATTCTCCTCGTGTCTGTGTGGGTTTCCTCCGGGTGCTCCAGTTTCTCCCCATAGCCCAAAGATGTGCGGGTTATGTTGATTGGCCTTGTTAAATTGACTCTAGTGTCAGGGGAATAGGAGGGTAAATAGGTGGATTATGGGAATAAGGCCTGGCTAGGATTGTGGTCAGTGCAGACTCAATGGGCCAAATGGCCTCCTTCTGCACTGTAGGATTTCTATAATCTATGTGTAGGGTAGGGGGATTGGCAGGGTAGATATGTGGCGTGGCGGGGAGAGGGCCTTGGTGGGATGCTCAAGTTGGCGCAGACTCAATGGCCTGAATGGCCTCATTCGGCACTGTAAGGAATTCTATGATTCCCACATGCAGCTTAACTCATCCATTAATAAAAATCTCCAGCACCATTTCCACTCCGACTGCATATATTCCCCCTGGATTGCATCTGGTATGTTGTGCCCACTAGCGGCGCTAGTTAACTCTGACCCATGTGGGTGTCGAGTCTGCCTCAGTCCAGCGGCTGCTTTGCGAGAAAGGCCAGCCTCGCCTGTTGCGCAGAGTTTAAGCAGTTTGCCAGGAAACACTTTGCTTTTTAAAAAAAAAAATTGGTCTCTCCACCCACCTCCTACAACCATTTCATAAACATTTCCGCCACCAGTTCACTCCTTTATCATTTCATCTGGACAGTTAAAAACAACTTTCCAAAGGGTTTTTTTTTTGCGTGTGTGTGTCTTGCCTCTGACTGCGAGGGGACATTGTTCCTGCTTTCTCTTTCATCCCAACGTCACTGGGCTTCCTGCCGGGGTCGAGATTACACTGGGGCCATCAGCAACGTCAACACAGCTCACTTATTGCTAATCTCGTAAAAACATGAAATTACACCGTGGGACAGCACCGTTCCAAAGTCCCGAACGAGTTAATCTGAGCTCCTCCCTCTGCTGTTTAATCACTTCAAAGGGAAATTTACCTCCCCTCAACTTGTGGCAAAAAAAGAAACATCCCAGACGGGCTTGTTAGTCACTTGCACACAAGGATCCCGTGGGAGAATTCGAAGGCATGCAAACGGGATTTTCTGCCAGAGTTTTGCAATGACCTCCCCACCCTGATGAAACAGAAAAAGAAATCACATCAAGACGTTTCAGTCTGAAGTACACCACCTCAGAAAAGCAGTGGAGGCAGATTCAGTTGTCATCTTCAAAAGGGAATTTGGGGCATGGGATTTCCAAAGTCATGGTAGGCTAGTGTGGCTCATTGAATAGACCTCTCAAAGGGCTGGCATTAGGATGATGGGCTGAATGGCCTCCTTTGGTGAGTTATGATTCTGTTACCTTCACTCCCAGCCATGTATTATAATACAATATCATAGGACAATCTCAAACCTATTCCACACTAGCACCTTTTCCCATTGAGGTTCCTCCTGTTCATTTTAAATGTTGGTACTCTGTACTCTTCGGCACGTCATAAAGTTCATCCGTTGCCCCTCGTCTGAGCGATTTAATAAGTTATTTCTTCCCCGTCAACCTTCCTTCTTGCCTCTGTGTGGATCTTTGGAAAACGGCCAGTCTGTTTATGGGTCCACGTGTTAGATCTCAAATTATATCGCACATAATCCTGATGTGTTGGTTATGAATGACAGCGCGGTGGGTTTTTGTTGGGAACTGGAGCTAAGGCAAGTGGATGGAGTCGAGATGCTAAGCGGCCTTGTTCTAACTAAGTAGAAATGGTCAAAAGCTTCAAGTTTTTAGGTGTCCAGATCACCAACAACCTGTCCTGGCACCCCCCCCATGCTGACACTATAGTTAAGAAAGCCCACCGACGCCTCAGCTTTCTCAGAAGACTAAGGAAATTTGGCATGTCAGCTATGATTCTCACCAACTTTTCCAGATGCACCACAGAAAGCATTCTTTCTGCTTGTATCGCAGCTTGGTATGGCTCCTGCTCTGCCCAAGACTGCAAGAAAGTACAAAAGGTCAAGAATGTGGCCCAATCCATCACACAGACCAGCCTCCCATCCATTGACTCTGTCTATACTTCCCGCTGCCTCGGCAAAGCAGCCAGTATAATTAAGGACCCCCATACACCCTGGACATTCTCTCTTTCACCTTCTTCCTTCATGAAAAAGATACAAAAGTCCGAGATCATGTACCAACCAATTCAAGAAAAGCTTCTTCCCTGCTGCCGTCAGACTTCTGAATGGACCTACCTTGCACCAAGTTGGTCTTTCTCTACACTCCACCTATGACTGTAACACTACATTCTGCACTCTCTCCTTTCCTTCTCTATGAACAGTCTGCTTTGTCTGTGCAGTGCACCAAGGAACAATACTTTTCGCTGTATGTTAATACAGGTGACAATAATAAATCAAATCAAATCAAATCAAAAAACTGAGCAGGTTCATAAGAACATAAGAACATAAGAAATAGGAGCAGGAGTAGGCCATCTAGCCCTTCGAGCCTGCCCCGCCATTCAATAAGATCATGGCTGATCTGTCGTGGCTCAGTTCCACTTTCCTGCCCTCTCCCCATAACCCTTAATCCCCTCTCTTATCAAAAACCCATCAACCCGCTTCTTGAAAATATTTAGCGAGGCAGCCTCCACCACTTCAACGGGTAGAGAATTCCAGAGATTCACCACCCTTTGAGTGAAGAAGTTCCTCCTCAACTCCGTTCTAAAACGTCCCCCCCTTTATCTTGAGGCTGTGCCCCCTAGTCCTAGTGTCTTTTTTGAGCGGGAAGAGTCTCTCCACCTCTATCCTATCCATCCCATTCATCATCTTATACGTCTCAATGAGATCTCCCCTCATTCTTCTAAACTCCAACGAGTACAAGCCTAGTTTATTCAGCCTCTCCTCATAGCTCAACCCCCTCAACTCCGGTATCAGCCTAGTAAACCTCCTCTGCGCTCCCTCCAAGGCCAAAGTATCTTTGCGCAGGTGCGGCGCCCAAAACTGCACACAGTACTCCAGCTGCGGCCTCACCAATGCCCTATACAGCTGCAGCAAGACCTCCCTACTTTTATATTCAATCCCCTTCGCTATGAAGGCCAGCATCCCATTTGCCTTCCTGACCACCTGCTGCACCTGCAAGCTGGGTTTTTGCGACTCATGCACAAGGACCCCGAGGTCCCTCTGCACCGTCGCCTGCTGCAGTTTTTCGCCACGTAAGTAATAGTCCTTCCTACCATTCTTCCTACCAAAGTGGACCACCTCACACTTGCCAACATTAAATTCCATTTGCCATTTCCTGTCCCATTCGCCCAGCCTATCTAGATCCTTCTGCAGACTCTCCACACCCTCCGCACAATTTGCCGTTCCCCCAATCTTGGTGTCATCCGCAAATTTCGACACCCTACACTCGGTTCCCTCCTCCAGATCATCTATATAAATGGTAAAAAGCTGAGGCCTCAGCACCGACCCCTGGGGCACTCCACTAGTCACCATCCGCCAATCCGAATAGCACCCGTTGACCCCCACTCTCTGCCTCCTATTTGACAACCAATCCTCTATCCACGCTAACACCCTACCCCCAACTCCAAGTCCCCTGACCTTCTGCAATAACCTCCAGAGGCTGAGTGTCCCTGCTGCTGTTCCTGTGCTGGTCTGGGTTATCTACCTTCACTAAAGCAAAGCTACAAGCTATCTTCATTTTTGATACCGACCTCTTAGATCAAGCATTTACTCACCTGGTGTAATATCTCTGTGGTTCGGTTACAATATTTGTCCATCTCTCTTAGGAAGAATGTTTTACCACCTTAAAGGTGCTATATAAATGCAGTTCATTGATGATGGCATCCATGCTGCCCTGGTCTCTGAAATAATTCTGCAGTTACACTTACCAATCCTGACTCTAGGCTTTTTTTATTCATTTGCGGGATGTGGGTGTTGCTGTCTGGGCCAACATTTACTGCCCATCCCTAACTGCTGAGATCTTCCAGCATTTTATGTTTTAGTTTCAGATTCCATCATCCGAAGTATTTTACTTTTAACTTGGACCTTTTCGGACTGTGGGAGGAAACCGGAGCACCCGGAGGAAACCCACACAAACATGGGGAGAACATGCAGACTCCGCACAGACAGTGACCCAAGCTGGGATTCAAACCCAGTTCCTCGCACTGTGGGGCAGCAGCACAGTGCTACTGTGCTGCCCTCATGGGTTGCCTTGTGCAAGCGTATCCCTGGGCGAAAGGTGGATAAATAGATGGGGTGCAGGAAGGCGGGTGGTGCTGACAGAACTGTGCCTTCAGGGTTCACAGAATCCCTACAGTGCAGAGGAGGTCATTCAACCCATCGAGCCTATTCTATCAATCCCACCCTATCCCCATAACCCCATATATTTACCCTCTGACACTCAGATCAATTTAGCATGGCCCATCAACCTAACCCACACATCTTTTGGCTGTGGGAAGAAACCAGAGCACCTGGAGGAAGCCCACACAGACATGGGGAGAATGTGCAAACTCCACACAGACAGTGGTCCAAGGCCAGAATTGAACCCGGGCCCCTGGCACTATGAGGCAACAGTGCTATCCACTCTGCCACTGTGCCAATCCATGTAGATGTCTTTGCAGAATGCAAAGT
Source organism: Carcharhinus amblyrhynchos (assembly GCF_965287045.1). Classification (NCBI taxonomy): domain Eukaryota; kingdom Metazoa; phylum Chordata; class Chondrichthyes; order Carcharhiniformes; family Carcharhinidae; genus Carcharhinus; species Carcharhinus amblyrhynchos. Next base: position 79,534,585 of record NC_137335.1, on the reverse strand, counting down.
TACGTTTGTCTCCCCTCTGTCTAACGAACACCCAATGCCCCCGAGGTCTATCTATCTGATCCTTTTTCAGTACATCGATAAAATAAATTTACTGTCCTTTGACAGGACATTTTTTTCAAATACGGCCAGCTGCACTGGGATTTGAACTCCCATTCCCAGAGGATGAAGCTAATTGGGCATTATGGTGGCACAGTGGTTAGCACTGCCGTCTCACAGCGTCAGGGACCCGGGTTCAATTCCCGGCTTGGGTCACTGTCTGCATGGAGTCTGCACATTCTCATCGTGTCTGCGTGGGTTTTCTCCGGGTGCTCCAGTTTCCTCCCCTGTCTGAAAGATGTGCTGGTTAGGGTGCATTGGCCATGCTAAATTCTCCCTCAGTGTATCTGAACAGGCTGCTGTGTGGCGACTCGGGGATTTTCACAGTAACTTCATCGCAGTGTTAATGTAAGCCTGCTTGTGACACTAATAAATAAACTTCAAAACTTTAACGAATTACAAGCCCAGTTGTATCATCGCCATACTGTGATTCAGCACAATCTTTGGTAAAATTATTGTTTCCCGCTCACCCATGTCTGCCAGAGGACAAATGGCCATCTACTGCAGTGGGGTTTGAGCTTTGCTCTCGGTTTGTGGTTTACCAGCTCACTGGCCTCCAACCTATTTCGAGGTTAGTCAAGTAATGAGGGAACTAAATCAAATAAACTGAGGGTCAAATTAAAGGGACAGCCCCTTAAAAGAGATACTGCCTTAAACAAAGTAAATCACTCAAGAATCTTAAAACCAAAACATGATTAAGAGGGTCAATAATGTCCCCACAGAGCTGGTGAACCTCAACTGCCACAGGCGGTTTCTTTCAGAATTCAAATTAATCATGGTGAGATTCCAACCTGGAACTCCAGAATGTTGCTCAGGTTTCCACTTCAGCGGCCTGTACCACTAGGCTGCATACTGTTCATAGAGAAGGAAAGGAGAGAGTGCAGAATGTAGTGTTACAGTCATAGCTAGGGTGTAGAGAAAGATCAGCTTAATGCAAGGTAGGTCCATTCAAAAGTCTGATGGCAGCAGGGAAGAAGCTGTTCTTGAGTCGGTTGGTATGTGACCTCAGACTTTTGTACCTTTTTCCCAAAGGAAGAAAGGGGAAGAGAGAATGTCCGGAGTGCGTGGGGTCCTTAATTATGCTGGCTACTTTACCAAGGAAAGTGCAGACAGAGTCAATAGATGGGAAGCTAGTTTGCGTGATATATTGGGCTACATTCACGGTCTTTCGTAGTTTCTTGCGGTCTTGGACAAAGCAGGAGCCACACCAAGCTGTGATACAACCAGGAAGAACGTTTTCTATGGTGCACCTGTAAAAGCCGGTGAGAGTTGTAGCTGACAAGTAATTTCATAGCCATCAGTAGATCCTTAACCCCAGATTTTTTTTATTGAATTCAAATTCCACCCTCTGCCATGACAGGATTCGAACACAGATCCTCAGAGCATTAGCTGAGTTTCGGGATTAATCATCCAGCGATAATACCACTGGGCCATCGCCTTCCCTATAATAACTGGTTAGATCCAGAACACGGAGATGGAGTTCGTAAGCAAAGGCTTCACACTCCATGAAAGTTGCCCTTGACCTGAAGAAATCTATCCCTTTATTATTCGATCTTGGGTTGGCGATGACCTCAGAATGAGTTCAACACGAGAACAATACAGAGAGAACCTTTATCAAATCCCATACGGCTAGCTCCTGATCTTGGGCAGGGTGATCGGGAAGGACACAGAAAGGAGGCAACTTTCTCATCGGGAGAGAGAAGGGGGCGGGCGGGGGGGGGGGGGCGGTGGATAAATTTGATGGCAATGGAAGACAGAAGTCTCAGCGAGGGATTGGCGTGAAGTGACAGCGGGCCGGGGTTGGGGGGGGGGGAGACTTAAACGTTGATGCGCATAAATTGTTTGAAAAAGGTGATTTTTAAAAAAAAATTCGTAGCAATGGAAGTAGGAGACATGCAAATGATTCTGGCTCCCCCAAAAAAAATGCTTCAAACACCCACTCTGAATGCGGCGATTGCTGAGGTTATTTTCAAATTTTCTTAATCAAAGAACGACAAAGGGGATGTTTACCGCGCCAGCGGGGGTTGATCTTGTTAAAGGGGTAAGAAAACCACAGAGCATTGCCTGAATATTTTGGCAGTCACTCAATAGACAAAATGCTTTGTTTTAAAAGGGAAACTGAGATTGGATATTTTGCATACAGTCCAGGGGTTAAAAAAAAAACCCTGAGAGAAAAATGATACGCTCCTGATCCCTGAAAAAAAAACTGAAGATAAAAAAAGGAAATGGGGTAATCGGTTTGGGCAGTTTGGGAGCGTTAATTCTTTGGGGGTGGGGTGGGGGGTGGGGGGGGGGGGGTGTTTCTTTGATGCGAAGCTTCCCAGAAAAAAGGCAAGGAGAATGGAGAGGAAATGCTCATCTGTCGTAGCCATGGAAACCTGGCAGATCTGGCGCTGCCAAAGACTGTTTGGAAATGCAAAAGAAAAGATTTGGGGAGATAGGGCTGAGAAATATTTTGGCACCATTAGTGCAACAGGTGATCAGATGAGGCAATTCTGGGGGGGGTGAGAAGGGGGGTTGCTGGTGGCAGGCCTTACGGGAACCATTCCCATTTGATGAATCTCAAGGATGTTTATTTTAGGAGCCCGTTTCCATCTGGATTTCGGCCTCTCAACTCTGACCCCCAACCAACATTCTTCCCTTCTCTCCTGGAGAAGCCTATACTGCTAGGCCCAATGGCTGATCAACACTGGGCAGAACTCTCCCATTTTGAGACTGTGTGATGGCGGGTGGCTCAGGTGGTGCCCGTCCCAGTGACCAGAATAGCAAGATCCCGCACCAGATTCAGCACTTGGAATCCCAAGAGTTATGCACAGGCAAGCTCCCCTCCAACTCTCCTGGCAGGCCACCAATTGAATCACCAATTGGCCCTCAGCCAATGGGTTATAGAGACATACAGTCAGAGGTTTACAGCATGAAAACAGGCCCTTCAGCCCAACTTTTTTTTAAACCCCGAAGCTCGTCCCAATTTCCTGCATTTGGCCCATATCCCTCTATACCCATCTTAGCCATGTAACTGTCTAAATGCTTTTTGAAAGACAATATTGTTCCTGCTTCTACTACAGCCTCTGGCAGCTGGTTACAGACACTCACCACCCTCTGTGTGAAACCTCTGGACCCGTCTGTATCTCTCCCCTCTCACCTTAAACCAATGCCCTCTAGATTCAGACTCCCCGATCTTTGGGAAAAGATATTGACTATCTAATTGATCTGTGCCCCTCATTATTTTGTAGGCCTCAATAAGAGTCTCAGCCTCCTACGCTCTAGAGAAAAAAGCCCCATTCTATCCAGCCTTTCCTTATAACTCAAACCATCAAGTCCCGGTGGCATCCTGGTAAATCTTTTCTGCACTCTTTCTAGGTGCAGATGTAGACCGCATCGAGAGCAGCCAATGAAATAGACCAGATTAAAGGGGGTGCACGTGAAGTGCTGCTTCACCTGAAAGGGGTGTTTTGGATCTAGGGAGGTGAACAGGGAGAAGGTAAAGGGGCAGGTGTTGCACATTCTACGATAGCATGGGCAGATGTTGTGGGCAGGGATTGAGGTGTTGGGTGTGATGGAGGAGTGGGCCAGGGGTGTCCCGGAGAGAATGGTCCTCTCCACACTTTCATGTCATCCACATTTCTAATTACCCCGTAGACCAATTGTCCGCATTCCGCACAAATGTTGCAGCTTTTACAAGTGTTTATTGGAAGTTGAGTGTTAATGAAATGTTTGCCCTGTGGTCAACCTCTGCTGGTTCTGGTGGGTTTAGTTTTGTTGTTGGAAGTCGTGCTAGATCAACAAGTTCAGTCGTTTGTGAAAGAGAGAGAGAGGAGTAGGTGACAACACTGTACCAATGGAGCAGGATAAAAGCAAATTATTGCAGATGCTGGAATCTGAAACCAAAAGAGAAAATGCTGGAAAATCTCAGCAGGCCTGGCAGCATCTGTGAGGAGAGGAAAGAGCTGACGTTTCGAGTCCAGGTGATCCTTTGTCAAAGCTAAAAGGCAGGAGCAGAAAGCAGCTTGTTCTAGTCATCGGAAACTCAGCTTCTGTAACGTTTTGCTGGTCTCATCATCCCGCACTCCCTGTACACCTCAGTCCGTGTCCTATCCCAAACTCATTCCTGGCCACCTATTCCCCTGTTTTTGTTGACCAACCTTGATTCCAGATAATCTCAAATTCTCACTCTTGTGTTCACCTTCCTTTCTGGTCCCTGTTTCCTCCATATCTCTGTAACCTCCTGCACCCTGCAACTCCTCACCAGATCTTCATACTACTCTATCACCCTCGTCAAAGCTGATCTGCCTTTAACCCTCTATTCGTGGCATTGTCTTAATTCAGCACAGCCCCACCCTTGCTAACTTTCTCCCCCTTTAAGATCCCTCTCCAAAACCTACCTGGTTTGACTAATCTTTTGGTGTCCTTTGCTGATATCTCTCCCCAGCTGAATGCGATGTCCGTTTGTTATTGATAATGCCTGCCTGGAGCGTTTTGAGACACATTTCCACATTGCGAGTTGTTGGTACAATATTGGGATATTAAAAGGAAGTTAATATCCTGATCTTTCACTGACAGATAGGTCTTTCTGTTCTGTTCATTTACAGCACACGGGCATCGCTGGCTAAACCAGCATTTGTTGCCTGCCTGTAATTTTCCCTGAGAAGATGGTGGTGAGCTGCCTTCAATCTGTCCAGTGTGGGCACACCCGCTGTGCTGCTCTGATGTTAGGGGTGAGTTCCGGAAATTAGACCCAGCGACAGTGGAGGCGCGGCGAATATTTCCCAGTCGGGATGGTGAGTGGCTTGGAGGGGAACAAGGTGGTGTTCCTATGATGCCCGTGTCCTTCCAGACGTCATAGAGTCATCGAGGTCTACTGAGTAGAAAAAGGCCCTTCGGCCCATCCCGCCTGCACTGGTCAAAGACAAACCACCCAACTATTCTAAACCCATTTTCCAGCACATTTTGAAATAATGTCACAGGTGAGAGATTCCTCCCCTGTGTAAAGCAATAAATTCACAACCGAGGATTCAAGCATTGCAATTCTAAGGAGCAAATAATTTTATTTCATCATCATTCAGGGTGGCGCAGTGGCACAGTGGTTAGCACACTGCTGCCTCAGTGCCAGGGACCCGGGTTCAATTCTAGGCTAGGGTGACTGTGTGGAGTTTGTACGTTCTCCCTGTATCTGCATGGGTTTCCACGGGTGGGATCGTTGTCGGTGCAGGCTCGATAGGCCGAGTGACCTCTTTCTGCACTGTAGGGATTCTATGATTCTATGACCCACAGCCTCGGTGTCACAAGAGCACATCGAAATGTTATGAGGGTCTCTGACTCCACCACCCTCTCAGGCAGTGAGTCCCAGGTGCTGCAGGTTGAGGGCTTGGAAGGTGCTGTGGAAGGAATTGGTGAGTTGCTGCAATATATCCACACAGTGGTACCTGCGTTGCTGAGGGTTTTGCCAAGGCTCAGCAGTGTGTTTCTAAGACAGGATAGTGTGTGGTTTGGAGGGGAACTTAGGGATTCTCCAATAGTGCCTTTGCCCTTCGAGATGTCACAGGGATCTACAGCACAGAAAAAGGCCCTCTGGCCCATCACACCGATATGGCTTGGTGGCCCAGTGGTTCGCACTGCTACCTCACAGAGGCAAAGACCTGGGTTCAATTCCTGCCTCGGGTCAATGTCTGTGTGGAATCTGCGCATTCTCCCCATTTAACCCAAAAATCAAAATTCATATTTAATTCATTTAATCCTCAACAGTTTTAAACCCTTTCAGTGCCTTTCATCACCCATCCTGCAGTATTTGCTGTTTGATTATGTGTGCACGGTGACTCTTGTCTGTTCGGTGGGCTGTTCGTCAAGTCTGAATGCGGTCACGGAGAAAGACAAATTAAACTGAAAAATTCATTAAGAATTATAAATGTAGAAATAATGATGAGCATAGAAACCTGGTTTGTGTCATATCTGCCTAGCTCCAAGGCAGGGGTGGCACAGTGGCGCAGTGATTAGCTGCCTCAGAGGCCGGGGGCCCAGGTTCGAATCCTGGATGGATCACTATTTGTGTGGAGTTTGCACGTTCTCCCTGTGTCTGTGTGGGTTTCCCCTGGGTGCTCCCACAGTCTGAAAGACACGCTGGTTAAGTGCATTGGCCGTGCTAAATTCTCCCTCATTGTACCTGAACAGGCGCCGGAGTGTGGCGACTAGGGGATTTTCACAGTAACTTCATTGCATGAAAGTCTGACAGACAGGCATTTCCGAAAGGGAGTTTATTTTTACCCCGGGAGCAACTGAACAAGCAGAGGAATTGGAAAGGAGGCGACTTTTGTCTTGTTTAACTGCTGACCGACCATGGGGAAAGAAGGCGGGCGTAGCGATTGACATAAATAGAGGGGCTGCTTCAGGGATGTTTATGTAGGAATTTGTTCCAAAGAGATGAACAAATTGCCGCATGAAAAGCAGAACTGAGATTATCGTGTTAAACACTCACATAATTATCAGTTTGGAAATTACGGGGCAGAGCTGATTGAAGATGAATGATTCATCTCCAACCAATGCACAAGTCGCGCCAAGGCTCCCATGATATTTCAGATAGACGGCACAATGCCAAATCCAAACGTCTATCCTTGTACACTGACCACTTATAGTATGAATGGCTTTAACTAAAACCGGCTTGAGATTGTACAAAAGGCAGTGGGCAGTGAGTAATTAAGAAGGAGTTAGATGGATTTTTAATTGGGTAATGGGTTGAAGGGTTATGGGAAGAAGGCAGGAAAATGGGAAGGAGAAGCAGTTCAGCCAAGATTGAACATAAGAACATAAGAAATAGGAGCAGGAGTAGGCCATCTAGCCCTTCGAGCCTGCCCCGCCATTCAATAAGATCATGGCTGATCTGAAGTGGATCAGTTCCACATTCCCGCTTTCTCCCCATAACCCTTAATTCCCTTGTCTATCAGAAACCTACCTACCCGTGACTTAAATATATTTAGCGAGGCAGCCTCCACCACTTCAATGGGCAGAGAATTCCAGAGACTCACCACCCTTTGAGTGAAGAAGTTCCTCCTCAACCCTGATCTAAACTGCACCCCCATTATTTTGAGGCTGTGCCCTCTAGTTCTGCTGTCCTTTCTAAGTGGGAAGAATCTATCTACCTCTACTCTATCTAGCCCCTTCATTATCTTATACGTCTCTATAAGATCCCCCCTCAGCCTTCTAAACTCCAATGAGTGCAGACCCAGTCTATTCAATCTCTCCTCATAGGCTAACCCCTTCATCTCCGGTATCAGCCTAGTGAAACTGATTGAATGGCGGAGCGGACTCGATGGGCTGAATGGCCTGGTTCAGCTCTTATATCTTTTAACTTATGAACTTATCAAAGAATCAGTTTCATTTGCCAGGGACCCAGGTTCCATTCCCGACTTGGGGGGGTCACTGACTGTGTGGAGTCTGCACATCCTCCCTGCATCTGCGTGGGTTTCCTCGGGTGCTCCGGTTTCCTCCCGCAGTCCAAAGATGTGCGGGTTAGGTTGATTGGCCATGCAAAATTGACCCTAGTGTCGGGGGATTGCCAGGGTAAATGTGTGGGGTTACAGGAATAGGGCCTGGAGGGAGTATAGTCAGTACAAACTCGATAGGCTGAATGGCCTCCTTCTATACTGTAGGGGTTCTATGAATCAGATATATGTGCTGGAGCTCTCTCTGTGACCTGGTGGATTGATACGCTGCCCTACGCAGGCTTTGCAGAGGGAGACTCAAGGGCTGGTCTGTGTTGTGTTAACTGACAGCGACTGAATTTGCCCATAGGACTCCTGGATTAGAGATTAGATTGGAGAGATATCCTCCATAGACATCAAGACTCTGCTCTAACTCGCACCAAGTCCAGTCAGCCCTGAGCTACGTTGGTCAGACAATATCTAACCTGACAATTCTCATCCATTTTTACATAACCATTCATGGCCTCTCCCCTCCCATCACTGCAAGCTTCTCCAATCCCTCCAAGATATCAGCGTTCCTCTAATTCCAGCCTCTTGAGCATCCCTGATTTTAATCGCTCCGCCATTGATGGCCGTTCCTTCAGTTAGGCCCCCGAGCTCTGGAATTCCTTCCTTCTCGATCTCGCTTTCCTCAGTTAAATACATTTCTGAAAATGTACCTCTTTGACCAAGCTTTTGGTCATCTGATCTAAGGCCAGAATTTTACGGAGTTGAGTGGACGCATGCCTGATCCAAACTCGTTTGGAATCGCGTGAGGAGATGACAGGCGCGCACCCGAACATCATGACGCCCTCATGCGCCATTTTGGTCAGAGCGCGTGCATTAGAATCTGAAGTCCACCCACTGACAATTGAAAGGGAAAATGTGCCCATTATGTAGGCAATTTGCACTAATTTTACGCGACCCATGCACCTTTAAAATTAGGCCAACCACCCAGGTGGCATTCACATTTTTCCACCATTCCTGGTCCTGGGTGGGATAAAATGTTCAGGATGAAATAAAAAGAAAGTGTTTGCGGGTTGAGTTGCTGCGATGTGTTACGCAGCCAGCTGCTTGGTTCTGCAGAGAGTTTGTAGCATTTCTTCTGCTGCAAATGTCACAGGGACCGCGCTGCAGCTCCCAGAGGAGGCAGCTGCCAGCCTGCAGGGAACTCGGTGGAAATGCCCACCTGCACCATCGCATCATGGATAGTCAGAAGATTTCCAGTGTGGCACAGTGGTTAGCACTGCTGCCTCACAGCACCAGGGACCCGGGTTCAATTCCCGGCTCGGGTCGCTGTCTGTGTGGAGACTGTATGCTCTCCCCATGTCTGCGTGGGTTTCCTCCGGGTGCTCCAGTATCCTCCCACAGTCCAAAGATGTGCGGGTTAGGTGGATTGGCTGTGCTAAATTGACCCTAGTGTCAGGGGGAGCAGCAGGATAAACGTATGGGGTTGTGGGGATAGGGCCTGGCTGGGATTACTAGGGGCCATAGGTTTGAGTTACGAGGGGCAAGGTTTAAAGGAGATGTACGAGGGTGGTGGGTGCCTGGAACTTACTGCCAGGGTGGGGGGTGGGGGTAGTAAAATCTGACATGATAGTGACTTTTCGGGGGCATCTGAGCAAATGCATGAATCGGGTGCCCAAGCAAGTCACGACACGTTCCGCACTCACGAGGACGGCCTCAACCGGGATCTTGGGTTCATGTCACACTATCTGTAACCCCCGCGACTTGCCCTGGGCTTGCAAAATCTCACTAACTGTCCTAACTTGAGAAAATTCACACCTCTTTATCCTGTGCTCAACCCTCTCTCTGCTCGCATTGTAGAGACTTGATTACCTGTTAAGGTTCGTATTCCAACCATTATCTTGTAAATTGAATCTTTGCCTATGTATGCCGTGTTTGAGAACACAACTCCCACTCACCTGATGAAGGAGCAGTGTTCCGAAAGTTTGTGCTGCCAGATAAACCCGTTGAGCTTTAAGCTGGGGTTGTGAGACTCCCTCGGGGTGATAAAGGCATTAAATCACCTGTAGAAATTGCAGAAAGCGATTCAGGGAGTCTCAGAATTGAAATATCACAACGTGGGGGACAACGCAGTGAATTTACCACACATATAACAAAGCAGTAATGTGCTTTTTTTAATTCATTTATGGGATCTAGGTGTCACTGGCAAAGCCAGCATTTGGTTGCATGTTCAAGTCCCACTCCAGAATGTAAAAATCTTAGATGATGCTCCAGCGCAGTACTGAGGGAGTGCTGCACTGTCAGAGGCGTTCCTTCCCAATGACTAGTTACAAGGCCCTCTGAGGTGGACATAAAGAGTTTCATTGCACCAAGAAAGCCCAGTTCCCTGGCCAATATTGATCTTTCAACCAACATCACTAAAATAGATTCACTGCTTATCATTACATGGATCATGATGACTGAAATTCTCCCACCTTTCCTGCTGCAGGAATCGGAAAATTTGGAAAACCATTCAAGTGTCTGTTAAACTCGGGTGGGAATTTGGGGTTTTGGATGGCCAGAGAACCCACCCGTTGTTATTTGTGGGAGCTTGCTGTTCTCAAATTGGCTGCTACATACGTGACAAGAGTGACTATATATCTAAAGACCTTCATCAGATATAAAGCATTTTGTGGTGTCCTGTGGTTGTGAAGGGTGCTATATAAATGCAGACCTTGCTTTATCCTTTGAGCGTTTTTTGCCCATCCCTAAGTGCCCTCGAGAAGGTGATGGTGAGCTGCATTCTTGAATGCAACTAAGTAGCTCAGAATGAGAAGGAGGGAGTGATGTATCAGTAATGATACTGGGCTAGTAATCCAGAGGCCCACGCTAAAACTGGGCACCACGACAGCTCAGTGACTATCACTGCTAGCTGTGCAGATACATGGATTTGGGCCAGTGTCTGTGGGAGTTTGCACATTCTCCCTGTGGTTGCGTGGGTTTCCTCCGGGTGCTCCGGTTTCCTCCCACACCCCAAAGATGTGCTCTTAGGCTGATTGGTGTTAGCAAATTGTCCCTAAATTATTCTCCCCTTGATCTGGTTTCCAATGGGGGTACCATAAGCATAGACATGACTCAAGGGTGGAGGGGGAAAAACACATTGTTAAGATGGCGGCGCGGGCTCGTTGGGCCGAAGGGCCTGTTTCCTGTGCTGTGTTGTTCTTTGTTCTTTGTTAAATGCCCTGGGGACATGGGTTCCAATCCCACTCTGGCCAACTGGTGGAATTTAAATTCAGTGGATAAATCTGGAATTGATTTTCAGTTATAGTGACGGTGCAATCACTGAGGATTGTTGTAAAATCCCTGCCAGCTCACCGATGCCCCTATAGGGAAGGAGTTTGCCATCCTGACATGGGTGACAGTAATGTGGTTGACGCTGAAGTGAATGAGCGAGAAACTCATTTGTACCAAACTGCTGCAATGTTCTCAAAGAAGGGAATTTCAGGGGGCAGTTAGGAGTCAACCACATTGCTGTGGCTTTGGAGACACATGTGGACAGCAGACTAGTGAACCAGACGGCATTTTAGCATAACCCATGATCATTATTCCAGGGTCACATATTTTTACCACATTTTATTTAATTGAAATGTCCTAGTGGGGCTGGTGGGATTTGAACTTCTGTCACTGGATTAGCAGTCCAGTATTCTTAGCTCTCCACTGTATCATTCCCTGTCACACAGGATGATGGGAAGATACAGTGAAGAATGGGAAGGGTAGTTGCTCCTGAACAAAGTATATGAAAGGCATCTCTCTTCCCAAGCTGCAGGGGCACAACTCTGAACACAATGGAAGATCAGGCGGGGGTGGAGGGAGGGTGAGTTCTGCACAAGAATTGCTAGATTTCATTCTCATCACATCACAATGGGCGGCACGGTGGCACAGTGGTTAGCACTGCTGTCTCACAGGGCCAGGGACCCAGGTTCAATTCCAGTCTCGGGTCGCTGTCTGTGCAGGGTTTGCACATTATCCCCATGTCTGCGTGGGTTTCCTCCGGGTACTCCGGTTTCCTCCCCCACTCCAAAGATGTACAGATTAGGTGGATTGGCCATGATAAATTGCCCCTTAGTGTCCCAAAACGTATAGGTTAGATGGATTAACCATGTGTGGGATTACGGGGAACAGGTCAGGGTGGGATTGCCCTTTAGTTTCAGGGGGATTACGTAGGGTTACAAGGATAGGGCCTGGGTGGGATTGTTGTCAGTGTGGACTCAATGGGCTGAATGGCCTCCTTTTCCACTGTAGGGAATCTATGAACAAGGACATTTTCACAGTAACCTCATTGCAGTGTTATTATAAGCCTACTTGTGACACTAATAAATAGTTTAAAAAACCTCGCTGGGAATATTAAATTCATAACATCAAGCACACTGTCTAATTGGCATCAAGATTGGAACACCAATCCCACACCTCTGAGGCCCTTCTATCACCAGTGCTGTTTCTTCCAATTGTTTTTCAGGCAATGTAGACGCTGTCGTTTGCTGTCCATCCCTAATTTCCCATGAACTGAATGAATTGCTCGTCCATTACAGAGGGCAGCATGGCTGTGCGTCTGGAGTTACGTGTAGGTTAGAATGAGTAACGTTGTAACATAGGAAACACAGTGGCCAGTTTTACACACAGTAAACGTGATAATGACCAGAGAATCGATGTCGTATGAGGGATAAATACTGATCTGGACACCAGGGCTAATCCCCTTGTTCCCCCTTCAAAATAGTGCGGTGGGATCGTTTACATTCAGCTTCGAGAGAAGATGTGAGCCTCAACTTAACGTCTCATCTGAGAGTGTAATTAAATGCTAAAGTTGTGGAGAAAAATGTCTCACTTGGTAATAATTAACAATCTGTTCAGGAATCCCTAAGGAACAGATTGGATCAATCAAATGTAGAGGGGAACGGCCTATTCCCATGGGCTGTTATCCTGGACTTGTTACTGAGGGCCCATTACATTAGGCCCATTACCAAGGTCTAATTACTGATAACATGTTACCCTGGGTCTGTTACCAAGGGCTCTATTATCGAGGGCCTGTTACCTTGGACCAGTTACCTAGGGTCCCATTATGAGGGCCCATTACAAAGATCTGTATCAATGCCCCATTACCATGGGCCAGTTATCTAAGGTCCTGTTACCGAGGGTATGTTAACAAGGGCTGGATACTGATAGCCCGTTACCCTAGGCCTGTTAATGTTCTCCATATGTCTGTGTGGGTTTCCTCCTGGTACTCCAGTTTCCTCCCACAGTCTGAAAGACGTGCTGGTTAGGTGCATTGGCCGTGCTAAATTCTCCCTCAGTGTACCCGAACAGGCGCCGGAGTGCGGCGACTAGGGGATTTTCACAGTAACTTCATTACAGTGTTAATGTAAGCCTACTTGTGACATTAATAAATAAAAGTAAACTTAAAACTTCAATTATTGGCTGTAGTTTTCCAAAACCCAGTTGTTATGTCAGGCGCTATATAAATGTAAATCCTTTTTGCTTCCTGTTTCAATGTGAAATTTGCGCTATCTTACTTGCTGATTCACTGAGAAGTGTGTTTTAAAGTTTACTTATCAGTGTCACAAGTCGGCTTAAATTAACACTGCAATGAAGTTACTGTGAAAATCCCCTAGTTGCCACACTCTGATGTCTGTGCGGGTACACTGAGGAAGAATTTAGCGCGGCCAATGCACCTAACCAGCACGTCTTTCAGACAATGGGAGGAAACCGGAGCATCCGGAGGAAACCCATGCAGACACAGGGAGAATGTGTAGACTCCGCACAGACAGTGACCCAAGCCGGGAATCAAAACCGGGGTCCTTGGCGCTGTGAGGCAGCAGTGCTAACAACTGGGCCACCGTGCTGCCCAGATCAGTGAACTGTTCACTATTTACTATTTCGTAATTTTGAACATTTCTTTCGGATCAATTTAATATTCCTTTGTCCATTAAAGCATTGAAAATAGACAGGCGATTTCCTCCGTCGTACATTCAATGTCGATGCAAGGATATCACAATCTCTACTGTTACATTTCAGCACAGATTGGTCTAACTCAAACCAGGTGAATGGACTATTGCAAATCAGAATGGTCTATTATCAGTGGAGATTAGCTTCACTGTCTCTGCCTGCCGCCTCTGGTGAAAAAGCCTGGTTTATGTTTTAGACAAGTCGTGATGTATTTGGGCAATAGCAAGACAGGCGGGTCATGGAAGATAAGGAAGAGGAAATGCTTATCTGTGCGTGAATTGGTTTGATTGATGATTGCCTCTCAAAGTGCAATCATCCTCTCGCATCCACTCAGAGGCGTGCTGTTTTTAACAGCTTGCTTCTAGTTTTCTTCTATTAATATCCCCGTGTGTGTATTTTTATAGTATTCTGACAGCAGGCAGGTCATCCCCTATCTATCGAAGCTTGTGGACTGCATCCTCTCACACTGACTTCACTCAAACCCTTATTCCAGAAAAATGAAAAATGCAAACACTGGAATTCTCGATTCGAAACAGAGGGCGTTACAAATGTACAGCAAACTCTGCAAAGTTTAGACTTTGTTGGAAATCATGCCGGGGTGACTTAGTGCCCCGTCACCCTCTCCTCTCATTCACAGAATCATAGAATCCCTTATAGAACACCATTAGTGTCACAAGTTGGCTTACATTAACACTGCAATGAAGTTACTGTGAAGATCCGCTAGTCGCCACACTCCGACGCCTGTTCGGCTACACAGACTTCTATTCATAGGCTACAGCTCAGCCTTTAACACCATCATTCCTTCGAGATTCCTACAAACTCTGTGGCCTGGGCCTCGGCACTTCCCTCTGCGACTGGATCCTGAACTTCCTTAACCCACAGACCACAATCAGTAAGGAGAGGCAACAACACTTCCTCCACGATCATCCTCAACATGGGTGTCCTACGAGGCTGTGTCCTCAGCCCCCCTACTATACTCCTTATACACCTATGACTGTGTGGCCAAATTCTCCTCCAACTCCATTTTCAAGTTTGCTGACGACACCACTGTGGTGGGTCACATCTCGAACAATGATGAGACAGAGTACAGGAATCTGGTGAACTGGTGCGACAACAATAATCCCTCCCTCAATGTCAACAAAACGAAGAAGATTGTCATCGACTTCAGGAGGTGTAGTGGAGAACATGTCCCTGTCTATGTCAACGGAGACGATGTAGAAATGGTCGACAGCTTCAAGGTTTTAGGTGTCCAGATCACCAACGACCTGCCCTGGACCCCCATGCTGACACTACAGCTAAGAACATAGAACATAGAAAACTAGATCACAAACAGGCCCTTCGGCCCACAAGTTGCGCTGATTATATTTCTACCTACTAGGCCTACCTATAACCCTCAATCCCATTAAACCCCATGTACTCATCCAGAAGTCTGTTAAAAGACCTCCAACATCACCGACGGCAGCCGATTCCACTCACCCACCACCCTCTGAGTGACTCTCACCAACTTTTACAGGTGCACCATAGAAAGCATTCTTTCTGGTTGTATCACAGCTTGGTATGGGCTCCTGCTCTGCCCAAGACCGCAAGGAACTACAAAAGATCGTGAATATAGCCCAAACCATGACTCAAACCAGCCTCCCACCAGGAACCACTCCAGTCCCGGGCCCACTAATAGGATTTAAAATGGATTCAAATAAGAATTACCATAATTTATGCAGCTTCACGCTGATTTCTGGTATGGAACTAACGGCGCTGGAAATCCAGCTGCCAGAGACTCGCGGAGACTGTGGCGCCCAGCGGGAAACCCACTAAACGGTCTCCACTTAAGTCTCCTGGCCTGCGACACTACAAAAAATCTCCCCCTATATGTTTTTCTTTAAGTTTGAAACTGTCTTCAACTACTTGAGTTAACCACGGATAATAAATCCTCCCCTTGAAGTTTTCTTTCTTGTTGGAATATTTCTATACTCTGTATTCCAAAATATCCATTCAAATATCTGTCACTGTATTTCCATTGACCTATCCCGTAACCTCATTTCTACTGACTTATTTCTTAACCTCATTTTCCAAATCACTTTCGCTAGCCCTGCTTTCTTGCCCTCATGATTGTCCTTATTTAAGTTTAAAATATTAGTCTCAGGCCCACTCTTCTCTCCCTCAAGCTGAAGGGCAATAGGCAATAAATGTAGCGCCAGCAACACTCACACTCCATGAAGGAATTACTATAAAGAACATCCTCTAAGAGCGCTGAGCATTCAAATCCAGACACCCCATAAGGAACAAGGAGATCTGAACTATGTAATAACGTTGCACAATTGACGTCCGTAGTAATCACACTTTCACAGTGTCCAGTATCTCTGCTAATCTCAGCCTCACACTGACAGCACTCAACTTTGCAAAAATATGCAGGGGATGTCTCACGTTCTTTCCAAGATTACATGAAAATCACACATAAAGAATGATGCAATTCAATTAATCGTGAGGACCCGAATTTATTGCTTGACAGTCCTGGACTGCAGCGTTGTAATTAACCAGGATGTTATTTAGTTAACACAAACCACTAATTGGTCTTTTTAACCATAGCTGTCAGACATTCCCACAAATATTCCTCGCACACCACAGCAGACAACATGTTACCCTGTTCAGTGGGCAGTTGGGAATTAATGAGGTGTGCTGGCCAACTTTAACAGAAAAATGTGGAAGTATTTGCGCAGTGTTCCTCTTATTGAGCAGACATAACGCCCACCTGCCCTGGACAGACTGCTGGATGGGGACTGGGAATTTCCTTGTTCTCTCCCCACAGCCACCCCTCCCCCCAACTCCCCTCCCCTCACCCCCACCCCACCCTCCCCCCTTTTCAGCTTTCTGCCCCTGCCCTCAGCTACATCTGAAGCAGTTAGTCCAAAAAAGGCCATTAGCATCTCCCTCCATTAGAGTGAGGCAACTGGTTATACAAAGCTTGAGGGGCTCTGCTCAGCAAGTGTGAGGCAAGGCAAGGAGACAGCTGGAATAGAGATCAAACCAGTGTTTGGTTCCATTTGATTTATTATTGTCACATGTATTAGTGCACAGTGAAAATTATTGTTTCTTGCGCACTATACAGACAAAGCATACTGTTCGTAGAGAAGGAAAGGAGAGAGTACAGAATACAATGTTACAGTCATAGCTAGGGTCTAGAGAAAGATCAACTTAATGTGAGGTAGGTCCATTCAAAAGTCTGATGGCAGCAGGGAAGAGGCTGTTCTTGAGTCGGTCGGTATGTGACCTCAGACTTTTGTATCTTTTTCCCGAAGGAAGAAGATGGAAGAGAGAATGTACGTAGGGTCCTTAATCATGCTGGCTGCTTTGCCGAGGCAGCAGGAAGTCAATGGATGGGAGGCTGGTTTGCGCGGTGAGAAGGGCGCTCCCCGTCAGATCCTTCATGCACCCTCAAGGCCTCAACACCACCCCACGCTGCCCTCGAAGCAGCTGCAGGAACGATGAGACGGTAGCACAATTCCCTGTGGAATGTGCTTTTGCAAAGAAGATCTGGAGTAAGATGCCGTAGTATTTGTCAATGTTCATTCTGAGCAGTTCCATGACGCAGGACTCTGTGCCCTATGGACAGTTTCCAGGGTGTTGCCACATGCTAGACATCTCACCATCTCAGCTAACCAATCGCCCAATTGTGCCTCAGGCCCTGAGCACAATTTGGAGCCAATGTATCAAATTATGACGTTGATTCATTTTCACAGAATGACAGAATACTACAGCACTACAATAATTACAGAAGAGGCTCTTCAGCCCATCAACTCTGCACCAACACGCACACATGACCCCATTGTCACACTCACTTAACTAAAACTTATACTGTGTTACTTCAAGAGTACAGCACAGAAACAGGCCATTCAGCCCAATAGATCTAAGCTAGTATCTATGCTCCACTGGATCCTCTCCCATCCTACCTCATGTATCCAGCAATCCCCATTCCTCCACCACCACACCCCATCCAACCCTCCCCGCCCCCCCCACCCCTGCTCAAGTCCATTTATTCTATTTGCCTCAACAACTCTTTGTGGTCACACATCCCAACTTTTAATGTAGGAGCGGAGTTTAATTTAAGCAGGAACGTGACCTCTGCAGGCAAAAGGAACAGATCCAGGCATTGCACCTCTTCTGAATTAAACCAAGTATGGAGGGGACAATAGTTCCCTGGTGTATTCTCCACGACAAAACCCTGATAAATCAGAGTCAACCTGCCAACCAATCAGCACCCTTACCTCATGCAGCAAACACTTTTGCTCCCTTTGAAATTTCTACCCTTGCGTCTGTCCTGATGAGTGCAAGTTGATAAGCTTCGACAACACGTCTCATTTTTGTTTCCAGCCATAATGCAGTTTACTTTCCTCGCTGTCTATTTTTAGCCCTGCGGTTATGATGTTTGCATTAAAATTCTGTCTGTGGTCACTTAAATTTATGCTATATGATTAATGGGTAAGTTAAAACAGCACAGACAGAAATTTGAGGCAAATGTGTCATGCATCCCAGTGAAAATAACACACCGAGTAAATTAAAGAAACTTTTCCAATTTTCGAAAAACCCAATTTGAATACGAGAGGGAAAAGAACAGCCAAAAATACTGCAGAGCGCAGCGGGGTGGTGGGGTGGTCTCGAGAGTGAGAATGTTGAACTGTCTGATCTGGTGGGGAAGTGGGGTATGGGGGGACGGGAGGGAGTTAACTTCTTTTCAAATCTGAAATACCACCCCAACATGCTTACTGATTTAACCAGTGTAAGTTAGGGGTTAGGTGTGTAACCTGCTTGTGTGAGGTAGATTGGGAGCTTATATTAACAGAGGCTATAGCAGAAGGGAAAAATAAGTTGAAACAGGTTCAAGGTTGCAATCATATCTAACTGGCTTATAAGAAGACTAACCAGGATGTACCTAAAGTTATATTGTTATATTATTCAAAAGAGAGTTCAGAACTCATATATACCTCAATATCCAGGATGGCTCTTTTTAATTCATTCTTGGGACATGGGCATCGCTGGCTGGTTAGCATTTATTGCCCATCCCTAGTGGAGGGCAGTTGAGCATCAACCGCATTGCTATGGCTCTGGAGTCACATGAAGGCCAGACCAGGTAAGGACAGCAGATTTCCTTTCCTAAAGGACACTAGTGAACCAGATGGGTTTTTCCAATAATCGGCAATGGTTTCACGGTCATCAGTAGATTCTTAATTCCAGATTTATTTTTCATTGAATTCAAATTCCACCATCTGCTGTGGCGGGATTTGAACTCCAGGTCCCCAGAACATTAGCCGGGTTTCTGGATTGATAGCCTAGCGATAATACCACTCGGCCAACACCTCCCCCTCACAGTGCCCAGAGCACTGAATTAACCATGTATCATTCTGGCGAGGTTTGAGAAATACCTGGATTTTTAGTGAGTTGGGATGACTTGGGGACACATCAAATTTGGTGCGTGTGTCCCGATTTCTGCCCCCATTCCTGGATTGTCCGAGTTAAAGTGTGCCGGCTACTTCCCGTAAAAAGCCGGCAATGAGTAGTCCCAACCTGCCCAGCTCCACAGCAGAGACCGGGATGGAGTTGAACCAGGTATTTGAAGAGTTGTGCCACACAGCTTCCTCCAGGGGCTACAGATAATAGTCACCAGGTCAAAATCCTGGAAATCCCTCCATCATGACATTGATTTGATTTGATTTATTATTGTCACATATATTAAAATGCAGTGAAAAGTATTGTTTCTCGCGCATGCTATGCAGACAAAACATACCATTCATAGAAAAGGAAAGGAGAGAGTGCAGAATGTAGTGTTACAGTCATAGCTAGAGTGTAGGGAAAAATCAACTTAATATGAGATAGGTCCATTCAAAAGTCTGACGGCAGCAGGGAAGAAGATGTTCTTGAGTTGGTTGGTTCGTGACTTCAGATTTTTGTATCCTTTTCCTGACGGAAGAAGGTGGAAGAGAGAATGTCCAGAGTGTGTGGGATCCTTAATTATGCTGGCTGCTTTTCCGAAGCAGCGGGAAGTGTAGACAGAGTCAGTGGATGGGAGGCATTGTGGGTCAACCCACAACAGATGGGCTGCAGCGATTCAAGAAGGCAGCTCACCATCACCTTCTCATGGGCAACTAGGGATGGGCAATAAATGCTGGCCAGCCCAATGATGCCCATGTTCCAGGACTCAATATAAAGAAACAGGCAAGTTCGAAAGTTCCTCCCCATCATCCTTGTGCCAAGTTATACCTCCCATCAATCCCCATGCCCTCTCACTCCCCTTATGCCAAGTTAGAACCATCCACCCCCTCCTCCCTCCCAATATCCTTTCAGCTTTATTTAACACCTAAAGATTGTCACAGTCAGTGGGCTCTTGTTTTTAATATATATATAATGACATACGCGAAAACAAAAGGCAATTTATTTGCCGTTATCCACATCCAGAGACTCCTTGTAAAGGAATAACTGGGTGGAAACTCATTGCCGCAAGGTGAAGAGGAAAGGGACCATTTCGTACAGCAGGTTGCCATGGCTACCTCCCCCAGAATTGAGACGGGTTTCGTGGGGTGTTGCTGGCAAGGCCAGCATTTGTTGTCTGCCCCTAGTGGCATCGCACTGTGTGGCTTACTCAGCCATGTCAGTGGACAACTGGAAGTGTTGTGGGTCTGGAGCCATGTGTAGGCCCAGTCAGAATGGCAGATTTCTGACTTGATTTGATTTATTATTGTTGCATGTATTCGTGTTCAGTGAAAAGTATTGTTTCTTGCATGCTATATAGCCATAGCATACCATACATAGAGAAGGAAAGGAGAGAGTGCAGAATGTAGTGTTACAGTCATAGCTAGGGTGTAGAGAAAGATCAATTTAATGCGAGGTAGGTCCATTCAAAAGTCTGACGGCAGCAGGGAAGAAGCTGTTCTTGAATCGGTTGGTATGTGACCTCAGACTTTTGTATCTTTTTCCTAATGGAAGAAGATGGAAGAGAGAATGTCCGGGGTGTGTGGGGTCCTTAATTATGCTGGCTGCTTTTCCGAGGCAGTGGGAAGTGTGGACAGAGTCAATGGATGGGAGGCTGGTTTGCGTGATGGACTGGGCTTTGTTCACAACACTTTGAAATTCCTTGCAGTCCTGGGCAGAGCAGGAGCCCGTACCAAGCTGTAATACAACCAGAAAGAATGCTTTCTATGGTGCACCTGTAAAAGTTGGTGAGAGTCATAGCTAACATACCAAATTTCCTTAGTCTTCTGAGAAAGCAGAGGCGTTGGTGGGCTTTCTTAACTATAGTGTCGGCATGGGGGGGACCAGGACAGGTTGTTGGTGATCTGGACATCTAAAAACTTGAAGCTCTCAACCATTTCCATTTCGTCCCCACTGATTTCCTTCCCTTGGGTGAACAAGATGGGATTTCATGACAATCAGCAATAGGTTCATTGTCACTGTAACTGAGACGAGTTTTATATTTCAAACTCATCAATTGAATTTCCACTGGGTGGGGATGGTGAGATTTGAACCCATGTCCCCACAACATTAGCCTGGGCCTCTGGATTTCTAGTCCAGTGAAAATACCACTACATCACCATCGCCCCGAGTAGAAACAGAGAAATGGGTGACAGGTGAACATTGTTTCTTCCAGGGTTGCAGGGTTAGAATACTGTTTAAGAATCTTCATTCATACATCATAGAACTGGACTTCAGCATAACCAAGGACTTCAAGCACCCTGGACATTCTCTCTTCCACCTTCTATCAGGAAAATAATACAGAAGTCTGAGGTCACATACCAACCAACTCAAGACCAGCTTCTTCCCTGCTGCTGTCAGACTTTTGAATGGACCGACCTTGCATTAAGTTGATCTTTCTCTACACCCTCACTATGACTGTAACACTACATTCTGCACTCTCTCCTTTCATTCTCTATGTACGGTATGTTTTGTTTGTATAGCGCGCAAGAAACACAACTTTTCACTGTACACTAATACATACGACAATAATAAATCAGATCAAATCAGGTCTGGACCCTGCATAAACCCAGGCGGGTTTGTTCCCTAGGTGATTGCATCCTTGGTGACAAAACAGCAGAATTCGGGAATTCCTCCGAACATTGAATGTCCACCCATGGCGGGAACCGAGATCAGGTTTCACCTAAGCCAGTTCAGCATCGCCCACTTTTCTGCGCTGTAATGTCCATCTCTAAGCCCCACCTTCTGCTAAAATCGAAAGGAAACAAAAACTAGTTTGCTTTTGCAATTAGCGTCTAGACATGTTTTTGCTTTGTAAGCAGCGCTGACTGTTGATACAATTTGTGCCACGCGTAATCTTAAAATAATCAATGACTATTTGCCAAGATTCTGATAGAAGCTCAAATCCGTAAGATGTTTTTAAGACTGAGGCACACTTAACACAAAAATGTTGATTATAACAGCCAAATGAAAGACTTGGCAAATAACTGAATTATCCATTCTCTGAATTTGGTTGTACAGAACTGGAATCTTTCTGAAAAGAAAGAGGTTGCTGAAACCTTTCATCTTATAATCATCAGGACAAGCACAAGACTACTAAATTTTAAACAATCGCGAAAAGTGGGGAAGCTTGGAGAGTGGGGAGAATTAGAAAGTGGGAAGGATTGGAGAGTGGGGAGGATTGGAAAGTGGGGAGGATTGGATACCGGGGAGGATTGGAAAGTGGGAAGCTTGGAGTAAAACATATTCATGCTTGTAGTACTCATGAGGGTGGCATGGTGGCACAGTGGTTGGCACTGCTGCCTCACTGCACCAGAGACCTGGGTTCAATTCCCAGCTTGGGTCACTGTGTGGAGTTTGCGCATTCTCCCATGTCTGCGTGAGTTTCCTTCCACAGTCTGACTCAAACTGAGTCAAATTGACCCAAACAGGCACTGGAGTGTGGCAACCAGGGAATTTTACAGTCATTTCATTGCAGTGTTAATGTAAGCCTTACTTGTGACTAATAAATAAACATTAAAAAAAACTTTTTTACTGGCAAGTCTGATAATCCTTCCAGACAAACTGCTGCATGGTGTATATTAAATGTGTTTGTTTGCTTAGGCACAGATGGCCTAGTTTACCAGACCTGTCCAATCAAATTGTGTGCGGAGTTGACTTCAGTTCAATTCACATAAAGAAAACGCATGGGCTGCCCTGTGTACCAGGCTTACACACCAATGGCAGATCGCTGTGCCCACGGAACACATTCTCCAGCCGTGACGTGTGGTCAGAGCAGAGGCAGGACGAGGCTGGCCACCTGATGCTTGCGTGGTCGGGGGAATGAGGGTGTGGAAAATACAGAACATGAAAATAAGTCACTCGGTGGCTGGGAAGAAATCTTCACCTCCTCTTCCTGCCTCCTCCTGACCAGTGTTATAGAGAGGTGGGAAAGTGGGTTTGGGCAGAGGGTCTCATTTGGGGCTGATAGTTATCCAGGGAGACCACATGCGTTACCACTTGAAGAATACACCAGCCTGCGCTGTGCTGCACTTACGTTAAAGGTCGGCGTGGGGCTCCTGCGTGCTATCAGTCCCACACAGGATACGGAATAAGATATGAAACCTTAATTAAGGAACATTGACCCTGAATCTGATTTGCTTCCGTTGGCAACTAGGAATTTACAATTGCCTTGTCCTTGGCATGGACAGAAAGCAAGAGCTTCTTTTGATGTGACAGGGTGATACAGGACATGATACCCCAAAATAGCTTTCTGAAATCAACAACTGAGCATCCTTAATCAGCTCCGCTCCGTTTGGGTGTACCAGTTCCCAGAAGCATTTCCTTCCCAGTTCATGGGCAGTTAAGTCCCTGGCCAAGATCCACCGCTTACAAAATGCTGGCGTGGTGTCTTGATAAGGAACGTTCCTGGGGTGTGCCGTGGGGAAGATTTCGGAGTTCCTGGAATCTCTCCCGGCTGGAGAAGAAAGCTGTGCGTACACCAGGGTGGGAATTGGTCTGGGCCTGCTTCAAGGCCCATACACCGTGCTGTGCATTCCCAGAATAGGAGCGAGGTCAGAGGCTGAAATTGCACAGAGCATTACAGCACGATCACAGCATTTTACGACCTCATTTGGGCAAAGCTTGTGAAATCCCACCCGAGGCCAACAGAGAATTCTGTTCTGTGAGCTGCGGGCAGGCGGTAAAATTCCAGCCTCTGTCACTGAGTGCAGAAAATCTATTTAAAAAAGGCAAAATATGCGTAATGCTTCAAGTATATTAGTGTGACAAGTACAATGGTGGCACGGTGGTTAGCACTGCTGCCTCACAGCGCCAGGGACCTGGGTTCGATCCCCGGCTTGGCTCACTGTCTGTGTGGAGTCTGCACATTCTCCCCGTGCCTGTGTGGGTTTCCTCCGGGTGCTCCGGTTTCCTCCCACAGTCCAAAGGTTAGGTTGATTGGCCATGCTAAATTGCCCCTTGGTGTCAGGGAGATTGGCAGGGTAAATACGTGGGGTTACAGGAATAGGGCCTGGGTGGGATTGTGGTCAGTGCAGGCTTGATGGGCCAAATGGCCTCTTTCTGCATTGTAGGGATTCTATAAAATAGGCTGACATTCGGGCGTTTTCACAGTAACTTCATTACAGTGTTAATATAAGCCTACTTGCGACAATAATAAATAAAACACACTAGCACCGCAATGAAGTTACTGTGAAAATCCTTGGGTCATCACACTCCAGCCCCTGTTCGGGTACACTGAGGGAGAATTTAGCATGGTCAATGCACCCTAACCAGCACGTCTTTTGGACTGTGGGAGGAAACCGGAGCAGCGGGAGGGAACCCACACAGACACAGGGGGAATGTGCAGACTCTGCACCGTCAGTCACCCAAGCCAGGAATCGAACCCGGGACCCTGACGCTGTGAGGCAGCAGTGTTAACCCTGGCAGGGTAATAGCACAGCCCGGCAGCCCACCTAACAACAATGAGCACCACTGAGAGGCCAGAACCTCAATAAGGTACCAGCTGTCAGGCAGCACCAATAGGATTGATTACTGGGGGCAGTGGGAAGGGTTGGTGTTATAGGGTGAAGTGGGGTGAAAATGAGGTGTCACACTGAGACTGTTAACAATTCAAGCCATGAAATTGAACATTGAAAAAAACATTATCAATCGTATTAGATGCATGAGACAGATTTTTTATACAGAAAGTAGTGGGTGCTTGGAACTTGTTGCTGGGGGGAAATTGTGGAAGTAGATACAGTAGTGATTTTTAAGGGGCTTCTTGACAAATATCTGAATAGGTTGGGAATAGAGGGATATGGTCCCTGGAAGGGTAGATGGCTTTAGTTCATTCGGGCAGCATGGTCGGTGCAGGCTTGGAGGGCGGAAGAGCCTGTTCCTGTGCTGTAATTTTCTTTGTTCTTTGATCAAAGCACTCTTGATTTGTGACTGAAACTAGAATCCGATGCAATATGGGTGTAGTGTCATAGCGTTAAGTAGCACCCACTACTTAAGTATCGACTGACTCAAGAACAGCTTCTTCCCTGCTGCTGTCAGACTTTTGAATGGACTTACCTTATGTTAAGTTCCTCTTTCTGTGCACCCTAGCTATGACTAAAACACTATATTCTGCACTCTCGTTTCCTTCTCGATGAACGGTATGCTTTTCTGTATAGCACACAAGGAACAGTACTTTTCCCTGTATGCTAACTGTCACTGTATGTGACAATAATAAATCAAATCAAATCACATCAAGTGGGGACTTATTTGAGACAAATTGGCACTGTGCCCCTGGCAGAATCGTTTGGAAGAGAGAACATATGGGAGACTACCCCCCCAACAGAGGAATCCAGAAGCCTGTTCCAGATCCTGATCCCACGCTCCTCTCCATGGGACTGGGGAAATTCAGGCGGTTAGGCTTGAACCCACTGCCTCGGATTCAGAAGCAAGAGGGTTACCCCCTGAGGCTGAACCTGCCTTGACATCCGCTGGCATGAGTGGCACCCACCCCAATTGGTTCCCTGCTGCTTGCCCACGTGCCCGATGGGGATGATGTGTTTCATTAAAGAATTCATTTATCTTCAGGCTCAACAGGCAGCCCCTCCCATTTAGGACTAGGGGGCACAGCCTCAAGATAAAGGGGGGCGGTTTAGAACGGAGTTGAGGAGGAACTTCTTCACTCAAAGGGTGGTGAATCTCTGGAATTCTCTGCCCGTTGAAGTGGTGGAGGCTGCCTCGCTAAATATTTTTAAGACGCGGGTTGATGGGTTTTTGATAAGCGAGGGGATTAAGGGTTATGGGGAGAGGGCGGGAAAGTGGAACTGAGCCATGACAGATCAGCCATGATCTTATTGAATGGCGGGGCAGGCTCGAAGGGCTAGATGGCCTACTCCTGCTCCTATTTCTTATGTTCTTATGTTCTTATGCTCTTATGTTCATTCCCCCCTCACCTCCCTTCCCCTTACATTCTCCCCCTTACCCGCTCACCCCTCACCCTCACCCCTCCTCACTTGTCCCTCCCCTTAACCCCCTTCCCCTCCCCCTTACCCCAGTCCCCCACCCCTTCAACTCTCCCACCTTGCCCCTCCCCTTAACCCTCTCCTCCTCCCCCTTATCCCCTTCCCCTTACCCCCTAGCCCTTCCTCCCCTCCGCCTTACCCCCTTGCCTCTCCCCCTCACCACTCTCTCCCTCACACTTACCCCCTCCCCCCTTACCCCTATCCCCCTTCTCCCCTTCCTTCCACTCCCTCCCCCCAACCCTCCCTTCCAACACCCTCCCCCTCATCCCCTTCCCCCCTTCCTTCCACTCCCTCCCCTACCACCCTCCCTTCCAAACCCCTCTCCCTTGCCCCCCTCATCCCCCCCTTCCCTGCACCACCCCCTCCCGCTTACCCTCCTCCCCTCCACTCCCCTCCCCTCCCCCACCACCATCTCCATCCCACCAACATCCGTCCCCCCAAAGCCCATCACCCCCATCCGCCCAATGCCCCCCCCATTCCACCATCCTCCCACCAACCTCCTCCCCCCCCCACAACGCCCCCTGCACCCCACCACCCCCTCCACCGTCCCCCCTCCCCTCCCCAACGACCACCACTGCCCCCCCCCCCTCCCCCCCCTACCCCACCCCGCCCCAGCCAGCCCAGCCCCTCACGGTCTGTGACAGGAGGACAGTGTGATGGGCTGGATGGGATAAATCACCTCCAGGGAGTTTGGAGCTTTGATCGGAGGACCAATTATATCATCTGTGTCGGTTTTAAAAGGAAAACTGTGGCCTGATGCCAAAGGCTGGGACTGAAATAGGGTCAAAGTGAATGATTCTTTTGATTAATCAACCATCAAAGCTATAACGCAGGAAAAACAATGAATTACCATCCACTTCTGGGCTATTAATAGCGCTGCTTGTCCTGTCCAATGTAATTATCTGTTATTAGTCTTACCACTGCCCCATTTACCGTTCATCTGGCATTTATTACTACAAAGCACTGCGTCAAACACAGACACAGCGATGGTTATTAGCAGGAGCTGAGAGGGGCTTTTTTTTAAAAATCTTTCCTGGCTTGCAAGTGGGCAAAGTTAACGAGGCGAGACAGCAAAGGAGGCTTCGGGGGGAGTCTTCCCGGGACTGGGGTGGGGGGGGGGAAGGAGAGGTGGACCCCAGATTCTCGTTAATTCTGCTGATTTGTGCGTTGTGCGAGTGGCGGGTTCTTGGCGGCAGCTCCCAGCCCCTGCTCCCTGCTGCGGCCAGAGCTGCGTCTGCCAGGAGGAGGCTGCTCCTCTTTATTTTCCTGTGACTCCTCTTCTGGCCTTTTGTCCTGCTGCTGTTTCTCTGCCTCTCCCTGTTTGCCCAGCTCCCCGACATCAAGGGCCAGATAAGGAACAGCAGCTGCGCGCTGTTCGGTAGCCACACTTCAGCACAATAAAGATATTACTGTGTTATTATTATATTGTTAACATATAAAGATATTATTATTACTGTCCGGTAGCCACACTTCAGCACAATAAGGACATTACGGTGAGGGAGGGTGGTGGGGCAGCAGTGTGGGCACAGGGGTGGGAGTGGGACTGTAACTTCAATCAACACATAAAGTTCACGTGAACTCGTATTCCAAGTCCCACCGTTCCCCCATTTGATGTTACAATAGATTCTCCCCCTCCGGTACCCAGTGACAAACAGGACCAGGTAGCAGGGGACTGAGGAGGGGGGGGGTCTCCCGACTCAACTGCCCGCCCCTCTACCATGGCTACGTTCGTGGCTGGGTACCCCTGGAGAGGGAGCATGTGGTGTCTGCGGGTCCTGTTGATGGGGCGGCACAGTGGTTAGCACTGCTGCCTCACAGCGCCAGGGACCCGGGTTGGAATCCCAGCTCGGGTCACTGTCTGAGTGGAGTTTGCACATTCTCCCCGTGTCTGCATGGGTTTCCTCCAGGTTGTCCTGTTTCCTCCCACAGTCCAAAGATGTGCTTAGGTGCATTGGCCAGTGCTAAATTCTCCCTCAGTGTACTTGAACAGGCTCAGGAATGTGGCAACTAGGGGATTTTCACAGTAACTTCATTGCAGTGTTAATGTAAGCCTACTTGTGACACTAATAAATAAACTTAAACTTAAACTGATACCCTACGTGTTCAGTGGGCCCCGCAGGGGCTGGGTGTAATATAGAATCATAGAATCTACAGTGCAGAAGGAGGCCATTCGGTCCATCGAGCCTGCACTGACAACAATCCCACCCAGGTCCTATCTGCATCACCCCGTGTATTTACCCAGCTAATCCCCCGACACTAAGGGTCAATTTAGCATGGCCAATCAACTTAACCTGCACATCTTTGGATTGTGGGAGGAAACAGGAGAACCAGCAGGAAACCCACGCAGACACGGGGAGAACATGCAAACTCCTTAAACCCTTTAATCACGTTTTGGTTGAACTTTAAAGTTTCCTTTATGCTTCGTTTTTTTGTTTTGGGTACTGCCCTCCCCCTCCCCTCCGCTGTAAGGCACCCCCCACCCCAGTAACTTTGTCTCTCAGCTTGTCTGATTTAGTTTAATTGTTTTGCTAAAAGGATTGATAACCAGTCACGTATTCATGTTGTGAGGTTATTGGGGTTTTCCACATTTATTTTTTTTTAAGTTTTCCTCTGTGTGACTGGGTGCTCACACACTAAAAGGAAACACTTAGGATTCTTGCTGTCTGCACCTTCCCAATGTCCCAGAGTGGCTTTACAGCAAATGAAGGACTTTTGTTTGGAGTGCAGTTACTGTTTAAAAGTGAGATACATCCGGCCAGCTTGCTTGCAGCCAGCTTCCACAAATGTCAGTGCAATAACGGCTGGATAATACAAAGAACAATGAAAACTACAGCACAGGAATAGGCCCTTCGGCCCTCCAAGCCTGCACCGACCATGCTGCCCGAACTAAAACCTCCTACCCTACCCTGGACCATATCCCTCTATTCCCATCCTATTTATGTATTTGTCCAGATGCTCCTTAAAAGTCACTATCATATCTGCTTCCATTACCTCTCCCAGCAGCGAGTTCCAGGCACCCACCACTCTCTGTGTAAAAGAACTTGCCTCATACATCTCCTTTAAACTTTGCCCCCTCGCATCTTAAACCTGTGACCCTAGTAATTGACTCTTCCACCCTGAGAAAAAGCTCCTGACTTTCCATTCTGTCCATGTCTCTCATAATCTTGTAGACTTCTATCAGGTCATCTATCAACCCCTATCCTTCCAGTGAGAACAAACCAAGTTTCTCCAACCTCTCCTCATAGCTAATGTCCTCCATACCAGGCAACATCCTGGCAAATCTTTTCTGTACCCTCTCCAAACCTTACACATCCTTTTGGTAGTGTAGTGACCAGAACTATATTCCAAATGCAATCTAACTGAGGCTCTATAAAGCTTATATAACCCCTTTTCACCGACATTGATTGAAGGATTAAATATGCTCAGGGCATCAGGGAGAAACACATCTACTTGGGGTGGCTCAGTAGCACAGTGGTTAGCACTGCTGTTTCACAGCTCCAGGAACCTGGGTTCGATTTCCCTGCTTAGGTCACTGTCTTTGTGGAGTTTGCACATTTCTATGATATGTGTGGGATTGGGGGGAGGGGGGCGTTGTTAAGGCTGATAATTTAGCTGGGGCTCCGATTTCCTCCCACAATCCGAAGATGTGTGGGTTAATTTGATTGGCCATGCTAAAATTGCCCCTCAGTGTAAGTTAGAGGGATTAGTGGGTTAAATATGTAAGGATATGGGGGTGGGACCTGAGTGAGACTGTGGTCAGTGCAGACTCAATGGGCCGAATGGCCTCTATTTTACTGTGGGGTGTCTATGATTTCTATGTTCTTTGCAATAGTGCCATGAGGTCCATAATGTCCGTCTGAGAGGGTAGGTGTTAATATCTCATCCTGCTGCAGACTGTAAAGAAGGCAAATAGTATGTTGGCCTCTAAAGTATGGCAGCACGGTGGCACAGTGGTCAGCACTGCTGCCTCACAGCACCAAGGATCTGGGTTCGATTCCTGGCTTGAGTCACGATCTGTGCAGTTTCTGCATGTTCTCCCATATCTGTGTGGGTTTCCTCTGGGTGCTCCGGTTTCCTCCCCCACTCCAAAGGATGTGCTGATTAGGTGCATTGGCCACACTAAATCCTCCCTCAGTGGACCCAAACAGGCGCCGGAGTGTGACGACTAGGGGATTTTCACAGTAACTTCATTGCAATGTTAATGTAAGCTTTACTTGTGACACTAATAAATAAACGTTGAAGTGACAGGATTTGTGTACAGGAACAGGGATGTCTTGTTGAAATTATATAGGGCCTTGGTGAGACCATATGTGGAATATTGTGTGCAGGTTTGGTCTCCTTATCTGAGGAAGTATGTTCTTGCACTGGAGGGAGTGCAGAGAAGGTTTATCAGACTGATTACTGGGATGGCGGGACTGATGTATGAGGAAAGATTGAGTCATTTAGGATTGTACACACTGGAGTTCAGAAGAATAAGGAGGATTTCTTGGAACCAATAAAATTCCAACAGGGCTAGACAGGTTTAATGCAAGAAGGATATCCCTGATGGTGGTGGAGTCCAGAATCACGGGTCATACTATAAGGATACGGGGTAAACCTTTTAGGACTGCGATGAGGAGAAATTTCTTCGCCCAGAGAGTAGTCAGCCTGTGAAATTCATAGAGTTATAGAGTTATACAGCAATGTAGAAGGCCCTTCAGCCCATCGTCTCTGTGCCAGTCAATGCCAATCACCCAACTATTCTAATCCCATTTTCCAGCACTTGTATACCTTGGCATCATAACTGCTTCTTAAATGATATGAGGGTCTCTGCCTCCAACACCCTTACAGGTAGAGAGCTCCAGATTCTCACCACTGTCTGGGCCATTTAGGCATTCATCTGGACAGCAGTGGACCTTCCCCAGGGTCATGGACCCTGGGGGAGTGGTGAAAGGGAAGCCCCATCTACTGAGAGCTGCCAGCCAATCAGAAGTCGCAGGGTGAGATTTTCCAGCCACGCCCGCCCTGCAACTGGAAAATCCTGCCCGAGGTCAAAATAACTTCCCACGGTCCACCCCTCGCCTGCTCCAATTCCTATGGCAGGTGGAATGGGAAAATTTGTCTCAACAGCTCAATTGAATGGCAGCGCCACTGGGAAGGCAGTGGCTGCTGTTAGTACAACACCCACCCGAGATGGATCCCAGGCCAAGGGTGATTGATGGCGGGAGAGGAGTTCCCAGCTGGTGCTCGTAGGTTGGCAGCAAGGACAGTGGGGTGGCTCTCAGTGGTCCCCACTAATCGATGTTGAGTCCCTCATTCAGGCACAAATTTTTATCCACCCAGAGCCTGCATCTAACCCCACATGTATTTGATTGCCATGCTGCCCCCAGGGTCATGACACCCTCCACCTTGCCCCACGCTCGCCATTGGCTTCACAGCAACAACGGCAGGATACGGCCCTTAAGTGGGCATTAATCAATCGCTGTAGCGCCTCAGTTGAAAGCGGGGCAGAAGGCTGTCCATGGATATGCCCCCCCCGCCAAACCCACCACCAATCTCACCTAAAGGGAAATCTTTACATTCTACCCATTGTATTTAACTGGTCTAACAAGAGAGAGAGAGAGAGAGAGCTGAGGGAGAGAGAGAGAAAGAGAGATGTTTCAGTAAACTGAAGGTGCTATGGAAGTACAAGTTATTGTTGTACAGGCAGAGTGAGTGAGAGAGAGAGAGAGAGGAACAAGATACAAATGAGATCGTGTACCAATCGACTCAAAAACAGCTTCTTCCCTGCTGCCATCAGACTTTTGAATGGACCTCCTTGCATTAAATTGATCTTTCTCTACACCCTAGCTATGATTGTAACGCTACATTCTGCACCCTCTCCTCTTTCCTTCTCTATGAATGGTATGCTTTGTCTGTACAGCATGCAAAAAACAACACTTTTTACTGTATGTTAATACATGTGACAATAATAAACCAAATCAAAGGAGCGACAGAGACACTGTCTAATTGTAGTCCAGGATTCTCACTGTCGACTGCTGCTTATCCAGTTTGTTATTCACTCATTATAATAGTGGGTGTTTGTAAATTTAAATCCATTTTCACGGCTCAGTTGGATAAACCCAATTGTTACTCAATAAGGCCACACAATAATCCAGAAAATCATTAAAAGCAGGTGATTCTGGTGCAGACAAACAAGAGACAACTCAGTAAAGAAATAACAGCGACATGTGACAGAGCCACATTAAAGCACAGAGATCCAGCTGCTAAACTAACTGTCCCCAGCTTTCCTTTCATTCTTTCACAGGCTACAGGTGTCACCGGCTAGTCCAGCATTTATCACCCATCCCTAATTGCCCCTTGAGAAGGTGGTGGTGAGCTTCCTCCTTGAGCCACTGCAGTCCTGTGTCATGTAGTGCTGTTAGGGAGGGAGTCCCAGGATTTTGACCTAATGACAGGGAAAGAACAGCGATATATCTCCAAGTCAGGATGGGTGAGTGACTTGGAGGGGAACCTTCAGGTGGTGGTGATCCCAGGTATCTGCTGCCCTGATGGTAGATGGCAGCGGTCACAGGTTTGGAAGGTGCTGTCGATGGAGCTTTGGTGAGTTGCTGCAGAGCATCTTGTAGATGGTACACACTGCTGCCACTGTGTATCAGTGGTGGAGGGTGTGGATGTTTGTAGATGTGGTGCCAATCAAGTGGGCTGCTCTGCCCTGGTTGGTGTTGAGCTTCTTGAGTGTTGTTGGAGCTGCACCCATCCAAGCAAGTGGGGAGCTTTCCATCACACTCCTGACTTGTCCCTTGTAGATGGGGGACAGATTTTGGGGAATTAGGTGAGTTACTTGCTACAGGATTGCCAGCCTCTGGTGTGTGTGTGTGTGTGTGTGTGTGTGTGTGTGTGTGTGTGTGTGTGTGTGTGTGTGTGTGTGTGTGTGTGTGTGTGTGTGTGTGTGTGTGTGTGTGTGTGTGTGTGTGTGTGTGTGTGTGTGTGTGTTAGTGTTATCACTGGGTGGCACGGTAGCACAGTGGTTAGCACTGCTGCTTTACAGCTCCAGGGTCCTGGGTTCGATTCCCAGCTCGGGTCACTGTCTGTGTGGAGTTTGCACATTCTCCTTGTGTCTGCATGGGTTTCCTCCGGGTGTTCTGGTTTCCTCCCACAGTCCAAAGATGTGCGGGTTAGATTGATTGGCCGTGCTAAAATTGCCCCTTAGTGTCCTGAGATGCGTAGGTTAGAGGGATTAGCGAGTAAAATATGTAGGGATATGGGGGTAGTGGGATTGTGGTCGGTGCAGACTCGAAGGGCCTCTTTCTGCACTGTAGGGTTCTATGATGTCAGTGTGTGTGTGGGATGGTCGGGGTGGGGGTAGTGGGTGGGTTGTTCCTGATAATTTAGCTGGGGCTCCACATTTCAGTGTTCTTGTTCCCATTGCTCTTGATACATTGAATGCAGCTGGATTGTTTACATGTGTGACTCACCTGGTGAGGACCGCTATCAGGTCTAAATTCAACAAGCTGGCTGGCACTGATCACAAAATCACAGAATACTGCAGTGCAGAAAAGGCCCTTCGGCCCATCGAGTCTACAGCGATACATGAAACGCGCTCACCTGCCAACACTTGGCCCATAGCCTTGAATGTTATGGAGTGCCGAGTACACACCTTGATCTCGACTCGGAAAGGAGTGAGAATTCCTTGGCCAGGGTACAGGAAGGAAACAGTCGGTGAAGAGTGTACATGGGCAGGAGAGGGAGGAGTTGAGGAGTTAAGAGAATTGGCCAAAAGATCGAGTGGTAAGATCAGGAGTTACACAGTGCGTGACTTGGATCTGGAACACACGATCTAAAAGAGTGATGGAAGTCGGTTTGACAGCAACTTTCAAAGCAGAATCAGAAAGATCCATAAAAGGGAAAGAATATTCAGGGCTCTGGGGAATGAGCTAGCCCAAACAGAATGGGCCAAATGGCCACATTGTGTGTGTGTGTTTTTTTGTGGGATATGGACACCATTGGCAATGTCATCTCGAGCTGACCTTTCCTAACTGAGTGCCTCACTCGGCCATTTCAGGGGGCAATTGGTTGGACTACACGTGGGTCAGATTGGTTAAGGATGGCAGATTTCCTTCCCTAAAGGGCCGGACGGGTTTTGACGCCAATCGGTGGCAGTTTCATGGTCACCATCAGTGAGGTCTTTCTTCAATTCCAGAATAATGAATAAATTTTATCTTCATTAATTGAATTGTAAATTCTACCAGTTGCCGTGCTGGGATTTGAACCCATGTCCCCAGAGCGTTAGGCCTCCATCTTTGCTGCAAGATTCCGTGGACAAGCGTAGCAAATAAGAGAGTAGGAAAACTAAATAAACGTTCTGCCCAAGCACTGCACAGGTACTGTGTCCTGTCTCGCTATCCCATTCTCATTCTCCCAGCGACGCCTCTGAGAGAATTCTCTATCTGAGAGCCATAGCAAACGCTTTCATTTTCTTGCAGGAAATTATTGATGAGTTTTTAATCCCCCTCAGCCGTGCTGATTGTGGTCAACTTAATAAATCTCCCAGGGCCGTGACAAGCAAGCGACAGGGCCTTGTTCTTTCCAGAGGGAATTTTGAGTGATATCCCTTCTGCTGCACTTCCCTTGTTCAAAGCTACAAGCTCTCCTTGTTATTGTGCGTGAGCCCGCTGCAGCCAGACAGCCACCCGGGTGACGGTGTGATCTCCCCCCAGAGCCTCTGTGGCGTCAACCTCCCTGTTGCAGACCCCTCGGAGCTCGGGGGAGGCCTGATCCGCTTGACGGGAGTTTTACTGGGTCCATCCCCGGGGTAGCCCAGATTGCGGCAGCTCCGTGCACCCAAGCTTTCACTGCAATCGCATTGTCTGCTGAAACCATATAACTTTACAGTTATACAGCCAATCGTATCAGCGCCAGCCTCTTTGACAGTCCCTCTTCCACCTTACTCTGCAATATTTTTCCTCTTCAAGTATTTATCCAAATACCTTTCTGTCGAATTTCGGTTCCAGGGAGGGTGGGAATTATCACCTTATTTTCATCAATACAAACTTTCGTTGCTTTGTCTGATGCCTCGTAGAATTCCTTCACACGTGTTAAATTTCCTGAAGGTATTCTCAGCTAAGGAAAATGGCCGTCACTCTACCCACAAGGCAAGGTCGCACAGAAGGATCCCAGAATCCTTAGGGACCAGCACTTGTTGGAACATCGACGACTTTGTGGTTTTGCTTCCCCATCCCGCAGAACATAGAACATAGAACATAGAACACTACAGCACAAACAGGCCCTTCGGCCCACGAGTTGTGCCGATCACATCAACACCTACCAACCTACAGACCTATCTATAACCCTCAATCTCATTAAACCCCATATACTCATCCAGAAGTCTTTTAAAAGACCCCAGCGAGCTCGCCTCCACCACCACTGACGGCAGCCGATTCCATTCACTCACCACCCTCTGAGTGAAAAACTTACCCCTAACATCACTTCTGAACCTCCCTCCCCGCACCTTAAATCTGTGTCCTCTCGTAGCAACCATTTCAACCTGGGGAAATAGCCTCTGAGAGTCCACCGTATCTATTCCTCTCAACATTTTGTAAACTTCTATCAGGTCGCCTCTCAACCTTCGTCTCTCCAGGGAAAAGAGTCCCAGCTCCCTCAACCTAACTTCATAAGGCATGCCTCCCAGTCCAGGCAACATCCTTGTAAATCTCCTCTGTACCCTTTCAATAGCTTCTACATCTTTCCTATAGTGAGGCGACCAGAACTGCGCACAATACTGTAAATGAGGCCTGACAAGGGTCTTATAAAGTTGCAGCATTACCTCCCGACTCCTAAACTCAATCCCTCGATTAATGTAGGCCAGTACACCATACGCCTTCTTGACCACCTCCTCCACCTGCGAGGCCGATTTAAGAGTCCTGTGGACCCGGACCCCAAGACCCCAAGATCCCATGACCATAAAAGACACGGGAGCAGAATTAGGCCACTCAACCCATCGAGTCTGCTCCACCATTCAATCATGGCTGATACTTTTCTCAACCCCATTCTCCTGCCTTTTCTCCATAACCCCTGATCCCCTTATTAATCAACAGCCTACCTATCTCTGTCTTGAAGGCACTCAGTGACCTGGCCTCCACAGCTCATAAGAACATAAGAACATAAGAAATAGGAGCAGGAGTAGGCCATCAGGCCCTTCGAGCCTGCCCCGCCATTCAATAAGATCATGGCTGATCTGTCGTGGCTCAGTTCCACTTTCCCGCCCTCTCCCCATAACCCTTAATCCCCTCTCTTATCAAAAACCCATCAACCCGCGTCTTAAAAATATTGAGCGAGGCAGCCTCCACCACTTCAACGGGCAGAGAATTCCAGAGATTCACCACCCTTTGAGTGAAGAAGTTCCTCCTCAACTCCGTTCTAAACCGCCCCCCCTTTATCTTGAGGCTGTGCCCCCTAGTCCTACTGTCTTTTTTGAGCGGGAAGAGCCTCTCCACCTCTATCCTATCCATCCCATTCATCATCTTATACGTCTCAATGAGATCTCCCCTCATTCTTCTAAACTCTAACGAGTACAAGCTCTCTGTGGCACAAGTGCGTTACCAATTCCAATGAGATCCCCCGTTTCTTTCCGGACTGTAGTTTGGGGCTGGTTGTGACACTGGCAGGGACTCTCAAATAGGTGGTGCAGTGGGGCTGAGAGTGCCCCACAGTAGCTGCTGTATATTGGGGAATGACAGCAGGGAGCACAGCGGGTTTACAGGGCGTGTGTTCTTTTACAAGGCTGCCTCTTCTCTGCCTTTTTCCCGCACTGGGGATTTGTAACGTCACTTCTGGTGAATACATGAATGCAGCTGAATTTCAGTGAGCCAATAAAAATTAAAACATTTCTCCCCCTCTTAAACCGAACGTCCCCAACAAGCTTGATCGTCGATTAGTTCTTCACTGTTAATAATTCAGGCAGTCTGGAGGTCGTCGTTCTTGGAACAGTTGATAGCGAACATCTGGCACTTTCTTCATTACACTGGTGGTAACATTTGGTGTTTTTGTTTTTGCATCAGTGGTGGGTTTAACCAGCATTGGCGTAGACACTAGAGGTTGTCTCCATGTTTAATCAATAGGTGAGGCGTTGCTTTCTTCAGCAGTGTCTGTCGGCGCCTGTAGGCAAGTTTCAATTTGATTTATTATTGTCACATGTATTAACATACAATGAAAAGTATTGTTTCTTGCGCACTATACTGACAAAGCATACTGTTCATAGAGGAGAAAAGGAGAGATTGCAGAGTGTAGTGTTACAGTCATAGCTGGGGTGTAGAGAAAGATCAACTTAATGCGAGGTAGATCCATTCAAAAGTCTGACAGCAGCAGGGAAGAAGCTGTTCTTGAGTCGGTTGATACGCGACCTCAGACTTTTGTATCTTTTTCCCGACGGAAGATGGTGGAAGAGAGAATGTCCGGGGTGCGTGTGGTTTTTAATTATGCTGGCTGCCTTTATCTGGTCAGGTCTTTTATGCTTAAATCCGGATTCTCCACAGGTTCCAATTCCGGTGATCAGTTCTCCCAGCCAACCGCTGGTCTATACGTCTCCTCCAGGTAAGATCATCTCTGGTTAGGACAGTCTAAGAGACAAGTCCGGTCTGTACGGACTGCAGCAGGAACCCGTTTCTCTCCTGTGGAATAATTCCTGGCCAAAACCCCTTGTCCTTGGTGGGAAACCCTATGCTTTGATTTGCTTTCCCGCCATTCCATTTGTTCTTGTTGCTGTTGCACAATTTATTTTGTTTCCAGAGGTTCCAACAGATGGAATGCTGAATGTAGTTCTCTCTTCATCATTTGTAATGAAGGAGAGGTCTTGGTCTTCCTATACACTAGTAGGAATTTGTTAAGATGTTGATCAACAAATCTTGTTCCCTGGTTGCTCTTACGATATGTTTCATGGTTAGGATGAAAAGTTCTGCTTGTTTATTGGTAGCAGGATGATATGATGCAGACCTAATATGTTGAAAACCATTCTCTTGCAAGAAACCTTTGAATTCTTGTGAGACAAATTGGGGTCTGTTATCTCTTCCCTGTTGTTCAGTGAATCCATACTTCTCCTAGCCTCTCTATAGTCTTCTCCGATGAAGTAGATTTCACCACAGTAACCTCTGGACACTTTGTGTGAGTATTGATCATTACCAAGAACACATTTCTTTCAAAAGGCCCTACAAAGTTCACATGAACTCAGTGCCAAGACTCTTCTGGTCATCCCCATTGATGCAGCGGTGCTAAGGGTGGCAGCTTTCTTATTGAAGAACGCACTCTAAAAATTCCTCCTCAATTTTCCATATCCAGTCTGGGCTGCCAGAATAACTCCTCGCCATGTCCTTCATGTGTCCAATTCTGCAATGGCCCTCATGTAGCTTCTGTAACACTCACTTTCTCAATGGTGGCAGAATGATCACTTGATCGAATCCAGGATTTCAGGTTAGGTGTTAGTTCTGAGCTCTTCCTTGATAATACCAGACCCATCGCTCCGCAGAGTATCAGATCGCCCCGAGTAAGCTTCCTCACTTGTTTGGAACATTATTATCTATTTGTTCCAAGTAGGAGGTATCGAGTAGCCTTGGCAGTGGCAACCTTGAAAGTCCATCCAAGTTGCCATGTCGGCTAGACTGCTGATAGTTAATGGTGTAAGTAGATGCAGACAGAAGTATTCTACTTGCTGCTAGTGTTGGAATTCCCGTGGATGGTCCAAAAATGGTAGTTAACGGATGATTATCTGTCCACAATCTGAGCTCTCTCCCGGACAGGAACTAATGGATTTTCTTTACTCTAAAGATAATCAGGGTGGCACAGTGGCACAGCAGTTAGCACTGCTGCCTCACAGACCCAGGTTCGATTCTTGGCTTGGGTCACTGTCTAAGCAGAGTCTGCACGTCCTCCCCATATCTGCGTGGGTTTTCTTCAGGGGCTCAGGTTTCCTCCCACAGCTCAACAGTGTGTTGGTTAGATGCATTGGCCGTGCTAAATTCTCCCTCAGTGTACCCCAACAGGCACCGGAGTGTGGCAACTAGGGGATTTTCACAGTAACTTCATTGCAGTGTTAATGTAAGCCTATCTGTGACGCTAATAAATAAACTTAAACTTAAACTAATCCCTGATGCTTCCCATTGCCATAGTTATTTTCAGCTTTGCTCAAGGTTCGAGAAGCAAAAGCAATGGGTTTTTCTTCATCCGATGCTACGATGTGGGAGACCACCACTCCAACACCATAAGGAGATACGTCACAAGCCGGTTGTAGGGATAGAGTCGCATCAAACGGTATAAGAATTCAGATTTGGCTTGCATGAAGGTGCTATTCCATTGATTCAATCACTTCCACTTCTTGTTCTGGCATAAGAGGTTATGTAATGGCTTCAAGATGGCTGCCAAGTTTAGAACAAACCTTCCATAATAGTTCAAAAAATCCTAGGAAGGAACACAAGAGTTGAATATTCTGAGGTACAGGTGCCTCTGTAATAGCTTTGATCTTTGAAGGAGATTTATGAAGGCCATTGGCGCCAATCCCATGTCCCAAATACTCAACAATCCTCTGAAAAACTCACAGCTGCCCTTCCGATCTCTCAGACCATACTCTCCCAATCCCTGAAGAGTCCTGCAAGTCCTGCAGATGTTCATTTTAATCTCTTCCAGTGACTGGGATGCCATCCTGATAGCGCCGGGCTCGACTCGGTGTGCTCAGGATCTGACCCGTTGTTCTTCGAAGCAATGCAGGAGTGAGACAATACCAAACAGCAATCTGTGCTACCAGAACAAGCCTTTGTGTATGAGGATTGTCAGAAGTTCCTGTGACTTCCTGTCCACATCCATCTATAAGTAAGCTTGGCTTAGGTCAATTTTACTGAAATGTTGGCCTCCAGCCAATCCCGTAAGCAAGTCTTCAATGTGGGGTAATGGGCACTATTCCACACATAAACTAGATCAATGGCGACTTTGAAGTCCCTACAAATCCTTACGGATCCATCCTTCCTAATGAATAGACCTACTGGTGTGGCTTTTCCCTAATGCTGACACACTCCAAGACTCCCTTCTTCGCAAGTCATTCTAAGGCAGCCTCCACCTTCAGCCCAATAGTAGAGGGCACAGACCTTACCTTCAACCATTTTGCATGGCTTTCTTCTTTTATTTCCAATTTAGCGCGAACATCTTCCATGCTCCCGAATTCTCCATCAAAAACAATTGTTTTCCATATTCATTTGTGGGGCATGGGTGTCGCTGGCTGACCAGCATTTATTGCCCATCCCTAGTTGCCCTTGATTAGTTGGTGGTGAGCTGCCTTCCTGTCCATGCTCTGTGGGTTGACCCACAATGCTGTTAAAGTTTTGTGAGATCTGATTGGCTTTCGGTTATTGTGTGGACTTCAGGCGAACGTTCTCCAGACATACTTGACCCATCAACGCTGAGATCCCAACGCACCCGAAACATTCCTTCTTCCACCTTCTTCCATCGGGAAAAAGATACGAAAGTCTGAGGTCACGTACCAACCGACTCAAGAACAGCT
The DNA here is from genome assembly GCF_965287045.1 of Carcharhinus amblyrhynchos. Lineage (NCBI taxonomy): Eukaryota > Metazoa > Chordata > Chondrichthyes > Carcharhiniformes > Carcharhinidae > Carcharhinus > Carcharhinus amblyrhynchos. The sequence goes on along the minus strand of NC_137335.1, from coordinate 79,494,116 downwards.
TCTTCCCTGCTGCTGTCAGACTTTTGAATGGATCTACCTTGCATTAAGTTGATCTTTCTCTGCACCCTAGATATGACTGTAACACTACATTCTGCACTGTCTCCTTTCCTTCTCTATGAACGGTATGTTTTGTCTGTATAGCACACAGGAAACAATACTTTTCACTATATGATAATACATGTGACAATAATAAATCAAATCAAATCAAATCAAAATCTCTATGACACGTGGAGACAAATCTACTATTTTCCCCTTAAGTTGCGTAGCTACTTTGATGCAGTCCTTTAGCGGAACCGCGCCACCTATGTATGTCTACAGCGCCATCTTTGATAGCTTCAAGGGAACATGTTAAAGTATTTACTTGTAAACAGTGAGACTGCTGCCCCAGTGACAACCTGCATCCTTTCCGGCGGTCTATCCAGCAGTGGAGTGACTCAGTAACGGTGTGTAGCATGGGAAGCACTTCCAGTGATAATTCCTCTTCAGATCCCCAGTCGCTATGTTTCTCTTGGCCCTCTCTTACAGTATGAACAATGGCGACATGGTGGCACAGTGGGTTAGCACCGCTGCCTTACAGCACCAGGGACCCAGGTTCGATTCCCAGCTTGGGTCACTGCCTGTGTGGAGTCTGTACATTCTCCCCATATCTGCATGGGTTTCCTCCAGGTGCTCCGGTTTCCTCACACAGTCCAAAAATGTGTGGGTTAGGTGGATTGGCTGTGCCAAATTGCCGTTTAGTATTGGGGGAACTAGCTAGGGTAAATGTGTGGGGATAGGGCTGGGTGGGATTGTGGTTGGTACAGACTCAATGGGCTGAATGGCCTCCTTCTGCACTATAGGATTCTATGATTCTATGACCTTTTGTTCCATTTAAATGTTTTCTTAGTTTGTTCTTGTTTCTAATGATTATGTAGCACTTATTTTTTCCTCCAACAGGCAGGCTCTGTGTGTCTTTACATCATGTGGAATGTGAACCTTTCAGAACACCGTTTCTGAAAGCTTGTGGGTTTACTATCAAATAAACTGGTTGGACTTTAACCTGGTGTTGCGAGATTTCTTACTGTGTCTTTACATCAGCATTCAGCTGTAGAGTGCCCCGGCATTGCACTCCTTTGGAAAGTACAAATTTCAAGGTTCTTGGGTGTCGATTCAGCTGTCATTTTGTACATTCCATCGAAACAGCAATTTCTGTGGCCTTTTCCAGAGTACGGCTACTCTTGTTTATCAAACGTTTCTGGATTGCCTTGCTGTGCAGCCCGCAGACAAACCTGTCCTGAAATGTGTCATTCAGAACATCTCCAATCAGACAATATACTGCTAGCCTTTTAAGCACAGCCACTAATTGTGCAATTGAGTCCCTGCTTCATGGTTTCTTTAGTGCAATCTGTAATCACTTACTTGGTGAAAAATGCATTTGCAAATATGTTTCAGTGCCTGGCTTCTCAGGTTGCAGTAAACCCCACGACTTCACCCCACTAAGCTCCCTAACCTACACATCCTGCGACGCTAAGCAGAAATTTGAGATGGCCAACCCACCTAACCTTCACATCTTAGCTCAAACGTAGCATCATCAAGACTCAAAACATTGGCGCTACTGTCTCTCCACAGATGCTGTCAGACCTGCTGAGGTTTTCCAGCATTTTTCTATTTCTGTTTCAGGTTCCAGCGTCCGCAGTATTTTGCGTTCTTCTACACATCTTTGGAGCGCTCGATCAGATCTTGGTCAAATCTCCCAACCGTCTCTTTGCTGCAAAGAGATCCACCACAGCTTCTCGAATCTATCCCGGGAGTTGAAACCCCCCTCGGCCCAGGTATTATCCTTGTCCTGTACCCTCTCCACTGCCCCTCACCATTTTCTGCAGAATCGGTGCCCAGAATCAGGCACCACACTCCTTCATCTCCGCACTCAGGCTGTTGTGGAACGTCACCGCACGCTTGTGGACGCAGCGAAACACGCCGGGGGCTAAAGCGGACTCGAACCGGGACGCGCGCCCGGAATGCTAACGATTTAACCGAGGGACGGGATAACAAGGGGGAAACCATTGCGCGCTCTGACACACGCTTGCTGCTTTTTGCAGGCAAAGGGCCGTTTGCGGCAGCAGTGAAGTAGCGAGGCCTGAGAGTGGGCCCCAGTGGCTGAGGCAGGCAGGACGACCCTTCCTTGTGAAGTTGATGGAAGATAGTTTAATGAACTGGCCTGAGAGAGAATGGAGAGGGCAGTCCCTCGCTGCACAGATGGCTTCTTTGTCACCGGTGACACCTGCCATCTGCTTGTTTGTCTAAATGATGGTTGAGGGGGCAGTGCAGGGGCCCAATCTGCTAAGCTGGCTACAACCGGCCCCAGGTGACCCTCTGACCTCTGTGTCAGACAGGTCCAGGCAGTTTGTTCTCTTAGCGCAGCGGGTTTCTTTTTATGTTTACAGCCTCTCTCCTGGCCTCTGAGTTACGGCACAGCTGTCGGTGTTCTCTACAGATTGGAAGACTTTTTTGTCAGCATCTCGCGCGAGGGACCTTCTGCTGCCAAGGGAACAAACTTATTCAGGGGGATTTGGGGGCCAGGTAATTTTTATTGTTGGAATGTGAGGGCGAGTGCGTGTGTGTAAACCCAGAGGGAGTAAACAGGCCAGCTTTACAATTTCACATCCCCATGTGGCCCGTTACGAACTCTTCACCCCTTCAATCACTCTCTTTCCAAAAAAAAAATTCGTAACTCCGCATTTGAAAATGTACACAACATCTGGGGAGGGAGTTTTATCATCCGAGAGAGTGAAACAGATGAGAGAATCGCACAGAGTCATGTTTATGCGATTTTAATATAATAATGTGAGGGATGTATTCAGATTGTGCTCTTTGTTAGACCCGATTGTAGTGAGCCTGGCTGAGAATGGAGTTTTGACCCAAAGTGGTTCACAGCGAATGCGACGCGATAAAAGTCTTTTCCACGCAGCGAGTGGTTTGGGAGCTGGAAACGCACTGCCTGGGAGCGTGGCAGAGGCACATTCATTGAAGAGGGCATTAGGACGAAGGCAGAGTGACATTTCTTCACCCAGAGAGTGGTGAGCCAGTGGAATTCATTACCACGGGAAATAGTTGATGATAAAACATTGAATGCATTCAAGAGGCGACTGGATATAGCACTTGGGGCAAATGGGATCAAAGGGGGAAAAAGCAGGATTGGGCTATTGAGTTGGATGATCAGCCATGATCGTGATGAATGGCGGAGCAGTGTCGAAGGGCCGAATGGCCTCTTCCTGCTCCCATCCTCTATGTTTCTATGATTATTTGATAAGAAGCAGTGTGCAGGGGTTAGGGGGAACAGGCAGGGGAAGGGCACTAAGTCACAATGCTCGTTTGGAGAGCTGGTGCAGACACAATGGGCTGAATGGCCTCCTTCTGCACCCTTACACCTCCTCTTGTATTCCATGGTAGCTGGTGTGGACGTGTCTGAATACTGTTGTGATGCAGGTCCTTCCAGCGACAAGCACGCCCACCCTCCCCTGCTGAGAGCACGGGTGTCAATGGTGAAGTCACTGTGATCGGAGATGCACATGGGCCGGAATGAGAGAAGTGCAGAGGTCTCGGTGAGTTGTGGGGGGGGGGTGCTCATAGAGACAGGGAGGGGTTAATGCCGCGAGGCAGGGAGGGAGAGGAGGAGGGGGAGAGGAGGGAGGGAGAGGAGAGAGGGAGAGGAGAGTGGGAGGAGGGAGAGGAGGAGGGAGAGGACAGAAGGGAGGGAGGAAGAGGAGGGAGGGTAGGAGGGAGAGGAGGGTGGGAGGGAGAGAGGGGAGAGGAGGGAGAGGAGAGAAGGGAGGGAGGGAGGAAGAGGAGGGAGGGAGGGAGGGAGAGGAGGAGGGAGAGGAGGGTGGGAGGGAGAGGAGAGAGGGAGGGAGGAAGAGGAGGGAGGGAGAGAGGGAGAGGAGGGTGGGACGGAGAGAGGGGAGGGAGGGAGGGAGGAAGAGGAGGGAGAGAGGGAGGGAGAGGAGGGTGGGAGGGAGGAAGAGGAGGGAGGGAGGGATGGAGAGGGGGGTGGGAGGGAGAGAAGGGAGGGAGAAAAGGGTGGGAGGGAGGAAGAGGAGGGAGGGAGGGATGGAGAGGGGGGTGGGAGGGAGAGAAGGGAGGGAGAGGAGGGAAGGAGGGAGGGAGGGAGAGGAGGGTGGGAGGGAGGGAGGAAGGGAGAGGAGAGAGGGAGGGAGGAAGAGGAGGGAGGGAGAGAGGGAGAGGAGGGTGGGATGGAGAGAGGGGAGGGAGGGAGGGAGGAAGAGGAGGGAGAGAGGGATGGAGAGGGGGGTGGGAGGGAGAGAAGGGAGGGAGAGAAGGGTGGGAGGGAGGAAGAGGAGGGAGGGAGGGATGGAGAGGGGGCTGGGAGGGAGAGAAGGGAGGGAGAGGAGGGAGGGAGGGAAGGAGGGAGAGGAGGGAGGGAGGGAGGGACAGGTGAAGCGATTCTTCCTCTGGCCCACATCTCCTGAGGTTGTTGTCCCCAGCCTTCCGTGTGAATCTCAGCAGATCCTCAGCGCAGAGATCCCGCATCGAAGAGGAATCGAATGGTAATTAATCCCAGAGGGATGGATTGTCATCGAGTGTGAGGCCTACTGCAGCAAAACCCTGCCTGAAAACCCAGCCACAGAGAAGCAGGACAAATCCAAGCCGGCCTTACCCCACTGTCCGCCCTCGATCATCAGCAAAGCGATGGAAGGGATTGTGGGGGGGCTACGGTGCGATATTTACTCAACAATAACCTGCTCACTGACCCCCAGTTTTATATCCTGCCAGGGTCACTCATGTCTTTATCTGGGTCACCCAGAACCACCCTGGTTCAAACATGGACACAATGTGGAGGTGCCGGCGTTGGACTGGGGTAAACACAGTGAGAAGTCTCACAACACCAGGTTAAAGTCCAACAGGTTTATTTGGTAGCAAAGGCTTTCGGAGCGCTCACTGCCTCAGGGGAGAGAGAGAGGGAGGGAGAGAGAGGGAAGAAGGGGGAGAGAGGAAAGGAGGGGGAGGGAGGTGGAGGGAGGGAGGGAAGAGGAGAAGGGGAGGAGGAGAGAGAGGGACAGGGGAGAGAGAGAGGGGGAGAGAGAGGGAAGGAGGGGGAGGGAGGAAAGGAGGGGGAGGGAGGTGGAGGGAGGGAGGGAAGAGGAGAAGGGGAGGAGGAGAGAGAGGGACAGGGGAGAGAGAGAGGGAGGGGAAGAGAGGAAGGGAAGGGAAGGAGGAGAGAGAAGGAGGGAGGAGGAGAGAGGAGGGAGGAAGGGGGGACGGGGAGAGAGGGAGGGAGAGGAATGCAGGGGGGAGAGAGGGAGGGAGGGAGACAGAGGGAGTGAGTTGGAGAAGAGGAGGGAGAGAGGGCCAGAAAGAGAGAGGGAGGGAGCGGGATGGTGGGGAGAGGGGGCGAGATGGGGAGGGGGAAGGAGAGAGGGAGGGAGAGAGGGACAGAGAGGGAGATGGAGCCACGCTTGCCTGGTGCGGAGAAGGAAGAGTTTCTCACTGTGGCCCTGCAGCTGCAGCGATGGCGGTGGGGGTGAGGGTGTTGTGTGGGGCAGGGTTGGCTGGGAACCTGACCCACTGGTCAGCTTGCGGCCCCCCCCCCACCCTCCAGGCTGTGCCCCGGACTGGGGAATTTCCCCTCGGCCTCTGACCAACGGCCTCAACTGGCCCTTTAATGACCTTAACAAAGTGACCCCTCTCTCAGGAGCGAGTGGCCACCCCACCCCCCCCAACTCCTCGGCCCGGGTGTGAGGGAGCAGGAGGAAGGGGGGGTAAGCGTCAGCCCGTCCGCCTCAGCCCCCACCCTCAGTGGCCTCTGAAAAGCCTGCCCCGAGGCACCGAGGAGGAGGGAGAATGGGGACGTTTAGCTGGTCGGAAGATAAGTCGCACACAAAGGTTCACGTCTTGCACGCGGAATTAATCTCAAAGACAACACGTCAACTAAAACCCCAATTAAGGCAATTACTGAAGGGCAAAGAGGGAGAGGGCAGCCAGAAAAATATGGACGGCTGTTATTTCCAGTCTGACAAAACCTGATCAGCCCATATGCAGTATTAGTTATATCTGAAGTAGGTTTAAATCCACCTCCCCCCCCCCCCCACCCCCCCAGTCGCACACTCAATGCCTTCTGCACATCTGTCACTTCAGAAGTGTCTCGTGTGAGTGGAGTACTTGCTTTGCTCGCTGATGCTTTGCAGTGTGTGAGACACAAACAAAAGGTGGGGGGGGGGGTGGTGTAGGAGAGAAGGAGGCTGCAGAGGAGGAGAGATTAACCTTTACAGAGTGTTTACAGGCCAATAATCGATTATCTGGCTTTCCGGGAGCCCCCCCCCCCGGCAGCCTGCGCTCCTTCTATCCCCACCGAGAGGCGATTGATATCCGCCCAGTGCTAACTTTGTGTCTCTCTCTCTCTCTCTCTCTCTCTCTGTCTCACGGCAGCGACACCACCCGTGAGAAGGTGACCGCGAGCAGCAGCAAACAGACTGGAGAGCCCACAACCAAGGGTAGAGTCTACAGGGTTATCAGGGGCGTGGAGAGAGTGGATAGTCAGGAGCTTTTTTCCCAGGGTGGAAGTGTCAGTTACTGGGGTGGGGTGGGGTGGGGTGGGGGGGTCACAGGTCTAAGGTGCGCGGGGCGAGGAGACGTACAAGGCAAGCTTTCTACGCAGAGGGTGGTGGGTGCCTGGAACTCATTGCCGGGGGAGGTAGCGGGAGCAGATAGGGTAGTGACTTTAAGGGGCATCTTGACAAATACACGAGCCGGATGGGAATAAAGGGATACGGTCCCCGGAAGGGTAGGGAGTTTTAGTTCAGTCGGGCAGCATGGTGGGTGCGGGTTCGGAGGGCCGAAGGGCCTGTTCCCGTTTTCTTTGCTCTGTGTTCTTAAAGTTTGAGCCAAGATTTTCAGGATTAAAAGAAACACTTTAACACACTCAGCGTGGTCAAAGTCTGGAATTCTCAACAATTGACACGTGATAGTTCATTTTAAATCACAGACTGATACAATTTGACTGACTGAAGGATATGGGGCGAGCTGCCTTGTGAAAGCAGCCAACACAATTAAGGATCCCACGCACGCTGGACATTCTCTCTTCCATCAGGAAAAAGATACAAAAATCTGAGGTCTCGCACCAACCGACTCAAGAACAGCTCCTTCCGTACTGCCATCAGATTTTTGAATGGACCTACCTTGTATTTAGCTGATCTTTCTCTACACTCTAGCTATGACTGTAACATTACATTCTGCACTCTCTCCTTCCTTCTCTATGAACAGTATGCTTTGTTTGTGTAAACAAGACTTTTCACCATATACTAATACATGTGACAATAAATCAAATCAGACTGGGGGATCTTTAGAGTTAGGTCACCGATCATTCATTTCAGGGTCTATTCATTCCTCAGAATAAACATAGACAGCATTGGTACGTTGAATTTCTTTACTTGAGCAGAATTTTAAAATTAATACATTACAGAAAGTGAAAAAAATGAGAGAGAGAGAGAGATAGAGATATGAGCAAAAACCTGTCCTGACCCAAACCTCACACTGAACATAAAAATTACTTAGTCTCTAACTTTCATAAACAATTTGCAGCTGTGACCATGAAAACTTTGTTTGGGCTTATGAAAAAGCCTGTTTACCTCACAAAAACGTTGTCACTTTCTAAGCTCATCCCAGCACGCCTGCTGAGTCTATGGCTAAGTTAACTTAAAAGCTTAGCAGAGTTCGTTACCTAGGCAGAAACATCTTAAATTGAAGTCTTTGCATTAACTGAAGCAAACTATACAAAGGATCCCACACTCAGGATCTGATTGAAGATTCGAGGAGGTAAGTGGCTTCTCGCCATTTGAGTGTTCCTTTGTTACAATCGTTAGGAATCTACCGGATTTGATCTCTGCACTAAAAAATATTCCTACAAATCAATAATTTAATTTTTCATGAACTTTTAGGCCAGACCTATATTTATTGCCCATCCCTAATTGCCCTTGATGTGATGGTGGTGAGCCACCTTCTTGAACACGGCTGCAGTCCGTGTGGTGTAGGTACACCCACAGTGCTGTTAGAGAGGGAGTTCAGGATTTTCCCCTGGCGACAGTGAAGGGACAGCGATATATTTCCAAGTCAGGATGGTGAGTGACCTGGAAGGGAAGTCCCATGTGGGGGTGTTCCCAGGTATCTGCTGCTCTTGTTCTTCTAGATGGAAGTGGTCAGAGGTATGGAAGGTGCTGTGTAAGGAGCCTTTGTGCAGTGCATCTTGTAGATGGTGTACACGGCTGCCACAGTGCGTTGCTAATGGAAGGAGTGAATGTTTGTGGATAATAGCACAGAAGGAAGAGACCCAGCCTGTCCTGAAAGAGATAGTGCATTAACACCACTATCCTGGCCTCTCTCCCTATCCCTGCAACAATTCCCTTTCATATATCCTGTTTCCCTTGATCCACTTCTGAGCCAAGTTTGAAGGGCTTTGGGCTGATACATTTAGAGTTTGGGAGAATTAGAGGATTGGAACTAATGAGATCCTGAGGGGATTTCATAAGCTGGACACCAGGAGGGTGTTTCCTCTTGTGGGGGAGCCTGGAACTGAGATGACACAGCTTAAACGTAAGAGATCTCCCTTTCAAGATTGGCTTGAGGACATTAGTTTTTTGGCTCAGAGGGCTGTTAGTCTTGGCATTCCCTTTCCTGGAGGTGGATCACTGAGTTTACTCAGGACCAAGTTAGGCAGATTTTTGATGGATAAGGGAGTCAAAGCTCATGGGGGGGGGGCAGACAGCAAAGTAGACATGAAACTACAACCAGTTCAGCCACGATGTTATTGAATGGTGGGGCAGGCTTGAAGGGCTGAATAGCCTCCTCCTGTTTCTTGATTGCCGTGTTCCTATTATCCAGTTTCCACTATTCCTTTGAGGCAGCACGATTCTGATCACAACGATTGCAGAACAAAAATTTTCCTCATCTCTGATTCATGGAGTCCCTACAGTGCAGAAAGAGGGCATTCAGCCCATCGGCCAAAATCCCAGCCAGGCCCTATCCCCATAACCCCACATATTTACCCTGCTAACTCCCCTGACACAAAGGAACAATTTACCATGGCTAATCCACCTAACCTGCACATCTTTCGGACGGTGGGAGGAAACTGGATCTGCTGGAGGAAACCCACCCAGACACGTGGAACGTGCAAACTCCACACTGACCATCACCCTAGGCCGGATTTGAACCCGGGCCCCTGGAGCTGTGAGGCAGCAGTGCTAACCACTGTGCCTCTGTGCTTGTCCAATCTTTTATAAATTATCCTGAACCTCTGGTGACCAATTCCCCACCTGGGCAATAAGTTTCACTCGCGTCATGCATGCCCTGTGCAGGCGTGAAGATATTAAAACCACATTGTTAAAAAGTGGATACCAAAAGCTGTTGAAGATTGCTATGGTATAAGAACATAAGAAGCAAAATGCTACGAAAGTCGGAATCTGAAATCAAAACAGAAAATGCTGGAAAATCTCAACAGGCCTGACAGCAATTTTGGGGAGAGACTAGAGTGAGGTCTCACCACACCGGGTTAAAGTCCAACAGGTTTATTTGGCAGCACTTGCTTTCAGACTCTCAGGCTCCTTCTTTCGGAGGCAATTTAGCACGGCCAACGCATCTAACTCGCACATCTTTGGATTGTGGGGAAGAAACCGGAACACCCGGAGGAAACCCACACAGATACGGGGAGATTGTGCAAAAACCGCACATTCACCCAAACCGGGATGCGAACCTGGGTCCCTGGCGCTGTGAGGCAGCGGTGCTAACCACTGTGGCACCATGCTGATGGCAATGGCAAATCACAACAACACGTTGCCAAGCATAAACATGGACCAATCCAATGGAAGTCCGTGGTCACCAACACCCCCTTATGGCGTGTCACCTGAAGGAGGGGGAAGGATTCTGTGTTATGTAGAAATTACAGTGCCAATGTAGGCCATTAGGCCCACCTAGCACTGGAGTTTATTCTATCCCACCTCTTTCAGTTAAGCCTATGGTCTCATCCCTCTATTTCTTTCTCCCTCCTCTGTTTATTTAGCTTCCCCTGAGTTGCGTCTCTACTATTCACCTCAACTATTCGCTACGGTAGCAAGTTCCACATTTCTCACCACTCTGTGGATAAAGAAGTTTCTCCTGAATTCCATATTGGATTGGTTAGTGACTGTCTTAGACTTATGCCTCTAATTCCCTATAAGTGGAAGAATCTTTGTGTTTTCCAAGAGATTTCCAAGATTCCTTTGCAGCACTCTTTGTTCCTTAGTGAATTGGGGTTGGGACGGTGGGGTTGGGGATGGATGGGGGGATGAGCCGGGGGGGAATGGCTGATCTCTTGGCCACAGCACTGTTTCCGTAAGACTCATTGGCAATGCAAATTTGTGGATAAAATAATTCCATTCTGCTTTTGGATTCCTCAGTGCTGGGAGGTGGTAGATTTATCTTTACCCTGTGTGAAGCTAAGGTACAACAGCCATTTTCCTACCATCCCACACACTCCAGAGTCGCCAGTTCAAAACCGCCGGTGAGTTAAGTAACGCAAAAGCCACAGAGGCAGCCAATCCCAATTAAAAGTAAGACGTTAGCCGGAATTCTCCAGTCTCACGCGGCGAATCCAGGGCATTGACTATTTTAATTAGCGTTGGTTAAGGATAAAACAGGGCGATGCTTCATTAGTGATCAAAACTGACAAAAAAAACCTGCGATAAAAGCAAACTACTACGAAAGTCGGAATCTGAAACCAGAACAGAAAATGCTGGAAAATCTCAGCAAGTCTGACAGTATCTGTGGAGGGAGACTAGAGTGAGAAGTCTCACCACACCAGGTTAAAGTCCAATGTTTCGAGTCTAGGTAACCCTTTCTCAGAGCTGATTTAAAACAGGCGTCCAGATCTGTGCGGAGCAGGGTCCTGCCCCACCAGACTAACAGTGCAAACCCCCTCCACTCTTTTGTTTGGCAGTTAAAGGGACAATATCTGGAGGGAAAGCTGGACACTGGATCTGGAGGTTCCACCCCAGTTTTCTCAGCAGCGCTGGCACCCCGCCAGATTCTACCCACAGTATTTCAATTCCCGTCTTCATTCATACTTCAAAACCCTACCAGCTTCCGGGGTGGGATTTGAACCCGGGTTCCCTGAGCATTAACCTGGGCCTCCAGGTTGCAAGCCCAGTGGCGTAACCTCTACACCACCACTAGCGATCACCAAGCCATGTCCGACTGGGGGAGGTTGTAGAGGTAGGAAGGAGTGAGGCAGGGATTTGAAAATCATAGAATCATAGAATTTCTACAGCGCAGAAGGAGGCCACTCGACCCATCGGGTCTGCACCAAGAACAATCCCACCCAGAACCTGTAATCCCAAGTATTTACCCTGCTAATCTCCCTAACACTATGGGGCAATTTAGCGTGGCCAATCCACATAAACAGCACATCTTTGGAATGTGGGAGTAAACTGGAGCACCCGGAGGAAACCCACGCAGGCACGGGGAGAATGTGCAGACTCCAAATGGATGGTGGCCCAAGCTGGGAATCGAACCCAGGTCCCTAGCTCTGTGAGGCAGCAGTGCTAACCACTGTGCCACCAGGAAAATGTTTTAAGTGAGTCATTGCTGGCTTGTGAGCGAATATAGACTAAAGGAAACAGGGGGTGATGCATGGAAGGAACTTGATGCGAATTTGCATATGTAAGTTTTGGATGACTGTAAATTTATTGAGGGTTAGATATTTTGCTGCTTAAACATTGATGGGTTTCTCAGACGTAGGACAGGGTTTCAACAGTTGCCACCGTTTCTCTGAGGTTTGCGCTGGTCTTCCGCGGAGATTGCAGTTGGAGTTTGGGAATGGTTCAGCTCCCGGAAAGCTAAATGGTCAGCTTTTCAGAGAAGTGCCAGAGGACAGGCAGATCCTGAGGTGTTCCCGCCACTCCGACATAGGAGACCTTTCCTCAATAATTACTTCACCCACAGTCCTGGCCTTCCTGCTGTTAATAAGGCATCATCTATAAACCCAGTTCAGATCATAGAATCCCTACGCTACAGAAGAAGTCCATTCATCCCATTGAGTCTGTACCGATCATATCCCACCCAGGTTCTATTCCCGTAACCCCACGGGTTTATTGTACTAATCCCCCTGACACTAAGGTCAATTTAGTATGGCCAGTCAACCTAACCTGCACATCTTTGGAGCATGAGAGGAAACTAGAGCACCCAGAGGAAACCCATGCAGACACGGGGAGATTGTGCAAACTCCACGCAGACAGTGACCTGAAGCTGGAATTGAACCCGGGTCCCTGATGCTATGAGGCAGCAGTGCTAACCACTGTGCCACCGTGCCACCCCCAGGACATCAAACCGGTTCTGCTCCAGTGTAGCCAGCTCTGCCTGGACATAACGCTGGGAGCAATCACTTTGACCTTGGTCACCCAGCATCTCCTCACGCCGTTCCGCATGATTCCAGGCTGGGAGCAGGCCCAAACGTAAAATTCTGGCCAGCATTGTGTTTCAATGTACACGTGATATTCTGCCAGGTTTTCTCAAACGGAGATTAATCTCCATTTCTCAGAGACTCCAGGGTAATCCTGGAGGGCTTGGTAGCAACGTTCCCGTTAACCACACCCATATGTAGCCATGCAGCTGTCCTGTACGGTACTGCTAAGGTGGGTCTGGGTAAGAAGCTCTGTGGGAAAGTCAGTGCAGACGCAATGGGCCGAATGGCTTCCTTCTGCACTTTAGTGATTCTATGAATATTTATCCTTCAACATTCTTCATGGAATAGGAGCTGGAGGGATCCAATTGGCTCCTCGAGCCTGCTCTACCATTCACCAAGATCAGGTATACCTTCCCCCCCCACCCCCCCCCCCCTTATCCCCATAGCCCCGATTCCCCCAACGTCTAAACGAACCTGTTGCTATCTGGCTGTGGGATGAAGAGTTCAGGATGTTCACAAGGCTGTGAACGTTCCTCATCTCAGATTAAATAAGCTAACCCCTTTATCTGAGACTGTGGCCACAGGGTGGCACAGTGGTTAGCATTGCTGCCTCACGGTGCCAGGGACCCGGGGTTCAATTCCTGGCTTGGGTCACTGCCTGTGTGCAGTCTGCACAGGCGACGGTGCAGAGGGACCTCGGGGTCCTTGTGCATGAGTCGCAAAAACCCAGCTTGCAGGTGCAGCAGGTGGTCAGGAAGGCGAATGGGATGCTGGCCTTCATAGCGAGGGGGATTGAATATAAAAGTAGGGAGGTCTTGCTGCGGCTGTACAGGGCATTGGTGAGGCTGCAGCTGGAGTACTGTGTGCAGTTTTGGGCGCTGTACTCACGCAAGGATATTTTGGCCTTGGAGGGAGTGCAGAGGAGGTTTACTAGGCTGATACCGGAGTTGAGGGGGTTGAGCTATGAGGAGAGGCTGAATAAGCTAGGCTTGTACTCGTTAGAGTTTAGAAGAATGAGGGGAGATCTCATTGAGACGTATAAGATGATGAATGGGATGGATAGGATAGAGGTGGAGAGACTCTTCCCGCTCAAAAAGGACAGTAGGACTAGGGGGCACAGCCTCAAGATAAAGGGGGGGCGGTTTAGAATGGAGTTGAGGAGGAACTTCTTCACTCAAAGGGTGGTGAATCTCTGGAATTCTCTGCCCGTTGAAGTGGTGGAGGCTGCCTTGCTAAATATTTTTAAGAAGCGGGTTGATGGGTTTTTGATAAGAGAGGGGATTAAGGGTTATGGGGAGAGGGCGGGAAAGTGGAACTGAGCCACGACAGATCAGCCATGATCTTATTGAATGGCGGGGCAGGCTCGAAGGGCTAGATGGCCTACTCCTGCTCCTATTTCTTATGTTCTTATGTGTGTGTGGGTTTCCTCCGGGTGCTCCGGTTTCCTCCCACAGTGTAAAGGGCATGCTGGTGCATTGGCCATGCTAAATTCTCCCTGCGTGTACCCGAACAGGTGCCGGAGTGTGGCGACGGGGGGATTTTCACAGTAACTTCATTGTTGTGTTAATGTAAGCCTAACTGTGATTAAGAAACAAATAAGATTTTAATTATTCTAGACTCCCAGCCAAGGGAAAACATACTCTCAGCATCTAACCTGTCGAACCAGATCAGAATCCATCACAATGAGACCCTTGGTGATATAGGCCTCATCAACCCAATCTCTACTACTTGGGATACAAAGAACAAAAGAACAAAGAACAACCCAGCACGGGAAACAGGCCCTTCGGCCCAATGAGCCCGTGCCGCTGCATCACCCTACACCTATTCTACCCTGCGTGTCTACGAATGGAACCCCTAACTTAGCCAGATTCAGGGGAGAATAGTGTCAATTTGGTAAACCAGTCAGCCTAAGAGCACATCTTTGGGGTGTGGGAGGAAACCGGAGCACCCGGAGGAAACCCACGCAACCACAGGGAGAATGCGCAAACTCCCACAGACACAGGCCCAAATCCATGTATCTGCACAGCCAGCAGTGCTAGTCACCGAGCTGTTGCGGCGCCCGTCTACCGGTCCAGGATAAAGCACACACACCGACACGAAGTACGAGGCCACTCCCGGAACCTCCAAGAGCAGCCCACGCACGACCCACCGTGTGCATGCCCCTCGTTTGACAACGAGGTGGACCTCCACCTGCGGAATAAAAAGACAAAAAACGTTAACTTACAAGTCTGCATTTCCAGTGTCTCTCGAGGCTCTGACCTTATTTAATAGCCCCTACTATAACCCTCCATCCTCGTTTCGCTCATGTGTCTGCCTAATTGAACCTTAAACGAGTCCAACGTTCCTGCCTCCACCACCCTACTCGGTAGCGCGTTCCATACCCCCACGACCCTCTGCGTAAAGAACCTCCCTCTCACATCCAAATTATACCTCTCCCCCCTCACCCTTAAATCATGACCTCCCGTATTTGTACCCAGTCTAGGGAACAGTCTCTCACTATTGACTCTATCTATTCCCTTCAGCATCTTATATACCTCTATCATGTCCCCCCTCAATCTCCGTCTTTCCAAGGAGAAAAGTCCCAGTTTCTCCAACCTTTCCTAGTAACCCTTATCCCAGGAATCAGTGGAGTGGCCTTTCATTGCTCTCCCTCCCTTCGGTAAGACGGCCAACATCGCTCAGACGGGGTTATCTAATCATTATCACGTTGCCCTTTGTGGGATCTTGCTGTGCACAGGCCGGTGGCTCAGTTCCCTGCGGCGACTACACTTGAGAGAAAGTACTTTATTGGCTGCCGAGGACTTGGAGGCAGCCAATGGTTAATGGAAAACATGACGCTAATGCGAGCTTTTTTTTTTATATAGAGGAGGAATTTATGCCTTTAAGACGGGGAGGGGAGAAATGCGTTTCCAGCAACTGACAGAACCTTGTGGGTGCTCCGCATCGGCCTCCAACATTCCAACAGCAAGTGGGCGTTTCATGGCCACGGTACAAAGGAGTCAGTGAAGCTCCTCGCGTCACCATGGAGACCGGGAGAATGCCAGAAACACTTTGACAACCTCAACGGAGGAGTGGCAAGCATGAAGGTGGCTCACAGCGCAGGGCGGGCAAGGGAAGGAGTGGGCCGGCGCTTATCCGCACAGCGGCAGGACGGAGAGCCCCTGGCAGAGGCCCCGAGCCGGGGAAGGGGGACGGGCGGGCGACGGACGGCGGCCCCAGGGCACTGACAGGCTCAACGAGACGGTGCGTGGAAAGCGCGCAGCTTACAGAACTGGAATCAGTGAAAACAGCAAAGTCAGGGCCAGGTGCAAGTATCTCTCCCATTGTTATAAAATCAGATCAGTGAAGGTAATCTGTCACCTTTTAAAGATCAACTGACGTGACCCTGAGGAACTCACACGCCTTATTGGAAGGGACCCTGTCTGCTGTCTGACATTCAGGCTGCATGCCTGTGGTAGACGGTAATATATATGTAATGTTAACACCAGCTGGTAACTTGCCCAGAGGCATCATAAATTTGAGTGACGCTAACACAGTAACATCAGTACTGCATACACAAAACAAAAGGGGATTTTTCCACGTTTCTGCTGCTCTTTCCACCTTTAAGGCACTCTGGAACTTCATCGCCCTATCTTCACCGTCACAGGGACAAAATCCCAGAGATCCCTCCCTAACAGCACTGTGGGTGTACCTACTCCACATGGATTCAAGAAGGCAGATCACCACCACCACCACCACCACCTCCTCAGAATTACAGCATTTTTACATTGCCGGAGGAGACCCTTCAGCCCATCGTGTCTGCACCAGCTCCCTGAGCGAACGACTCCCCAGGCGCCATTCCCCTGCCTTTTCTCCGTAACCCTGTGCAGGGTAGATAACAGCCTAACTCCCTTTTGAATGCTGCGACTGAAAGATGCCTCCACCACACTCTCAGGCAGTGCATTCAGACTTTAAACCGCTCACTGCGTGAAGGAGTTCATCCTCACACCACTCTGCTTCTTTTGCCAATGACTATAACCTGTCCCCTCTCATTCTCAATCCTTGTATGAAGGGGAATGATCTATTCTGATCTCGATACCTGATGATTTTGAATATCTCTCAAATCTCTTCGCAACCATCTTTTCCCTGAGGGAACATTAATATAACATAAGAACATAAGAAATAGGAGCAGGAGTAGGCCATCTAGCCCCTCGAGCCTGCCCCGCCATTCAATAAGATCATGGCTGATCTGTCGTGGCTCAGTTCCACTTTCCCGCCTTCTCCCCATAACCCTTAATCCCCTCTCTTATCAAAAACCCATCAACTCGCGTCTTAAAAATATTTAGCGAGGCAGCCTCCACCACTTCAATGGGCAGAGAATTCCAGAGATTCACCACCCTTTGAGTGAAGAAGTTCCTCCTCAACTCCGTTCTAAACCACCCCCCCCTTTATCTTGAGGCCGTGCCCCCAGTCCTATTGTCCTTTCTGAGCGGGAAGAGCCTCTCCACCTCTATCCTATCCATCCCATTCATCATCTTATACATCTCAATGAGATCTCCCCTCATTCTTCTAAACTCTAACGAGTACAAGCCTAATTTATTCAGCCTCTCCTCATAGTTCAACCCCCTCAACTCCGGTATCAGCCTAGTAAACCTCCTCTGCACTCCCTCCAAGGCCAAAATATCCTTGCGTGAGCGCGGCGACCAAAACTGCACACAGTACTCCAGCTACCAACTTCTTCAACCAATTTTCGTAACTGAAATCCCTCATCGCTGGAACCGTTGTGTGGATCTTCTCCGCATTCTCTCCAATGTCTTCATGCTATTCCTAAAGTGCAATATGAGTGGATACAATACTCTAGCTGAGGCTGAACTGATAGCTTATACAGATTCAGCGTAACCTCCTTGCTGTTGTATTCTATACCCCTGTAAATAAATCCTAAGGTACTGTATGCTTTATTAACTGCGCTCGCCACAAAGAACAAAGAACTACACAGCACAGGAAACAGGCCCTTCGGACCTACAAGCCCGCGCTGCCCATTTTAACATTCAATGAGTGCCTCATCCCCATCCTTCTTCTACCTACGACCTTTGTCTACGCCTCTTGGAGTCCACAATAAAGGGGGTGCAAATTTAGAGAATTATACGTGCGCCAGATTGAGGGGGGTCTAATTTAGGGACAATTTGTTAACATCAATCAGCCTAAGAGCACGTTTTTGGGGTGTGGGAGGAAACCGGAGCACCCGGAGAAAACCCACGCAAGCACGGGGAGAATGTGCAAACTCCCACAGACATCGAACCCAAGTCGGAGATCCGACCCAGGTCCACGTATCTGCACAGCAAACAGTGATAGTCACTGAGCTGCCGTGTTGCCCGTCAGTTGGCCCAGCTTAAGCGTACACTAAAGGCGTGAAACACTAGGCAACTCTCGGAGCAACATCCAAGAGCAGCCCTCGCACGACCCACCACGTGTATGCTCATTGTTGGCCAACAAGGCGGACCGAATCACTTGTGGATGTAAAAAAAAAGACATCAGGTCATTTAATTTGATTTGCTTTGATTTATTATTGTCACATGTATTAACATACAGTGAAAAGTATTGTTTCTTGCATGCTATACAGACAAAGCATACCGTTCATAGAGACAGAAAGGAGAGAATGTAGTGTTACAGTCATAGCTAAGGTGTAGTGAAAGATCAACTTAATGCAATGTAGGTCCATTCAAAAGTCTGATGGCAGCAGGGAAGAAGCTGTTCTTGAGTCAGTTTATATGTGACCTCAGACTTTTGCATCTTTTTCCCAATGGAAGAAGGTGGAAGAGAGAATGTCCAGTGTGCGTGGGGTCCTTAATTATGCCGGCTGCTTTTCCAAGGCAGCAGGAAGTGTAGACAGAGTCAATGGATGGGAGGTTGGTTTGCGTGATGGATTGGGCTACGTTCACAACCTTTTGTAGTTCGTTGCGGTCTTGGGCAGAGCAGGAGCCCGTACCAAGCTGTGATACAACCAGAAAGAATGGTGCATCTGTAAAAGTTGATGAGAGTCGCAGCTGCCATGCCAAATTTCCTTAGTCTTCTGAGAAAGTAGACGATGGCCAAGTGGTGTTATCATTGGACTATTAATCCAGAAATTCAGCTATTGTTCTGGGGACCCGGGTTCGAATCCCGCCACGGCCAATGGTGCAATTTGAATTCAATAAAAAATATCTGGAATTAAGAACCTACTGATGACCCATTGTCGACTGGTTCACTAATGTCCTTTAGGGAAGGAAATCTGCTGTCCTTACCTGGTCTGGCCTATGTGTGACTCCAGAGCCACAGCAATGTGGTTGACTCTCAACTGCCCTCGGGCAACTAGGGATGGTCAATAAATGCTGACCAACCAGCGATGCCCATGTCCCACAAATGAATAAAATGAGCCTATCCTGTCACCTTCAATGTCTTATTGGGCAGGATTTTAAGGCCTCACTTGAGCGAGTCTGGAAATTCCCACCCGAGGTCATTGGAAAATTCCTCTGCCTGCTCCTAACCCGCTCCGATTCCCCGGTGGGTGGTTCAGTAGAATTCCAGCGATGCTGTGAGGCAGCAGTGTTAACCACAGTGCCACCCCAAAATTACCCATCACTTCATTGAATACAAAGGATATTTGGCAGAGGTGAGATACCAACCCACAGCTCTGCAGAGACTCGAGCCTTTGTCCAGCACCGTTCGGCCACACTAACCCACCGTGTCGTAATGATGGAAATCCTTGCTGGAACTCAGTCTATAACCCTCGTTCAAGATTTATCCACCAACCAAGAGCAGACTGTCTGGTCATGGTGACATGTCAGTGGGAGATATCTGTGCGCAAAATGGCTGTCTTAACTCCGACGCAAAGGAGTGACTCCACTTCACGAGTGTTCGCTGAAAAGCGCCTCGGGATGTCTTGAGATCATAGAATCCCTACAGCACAGAAAGAGGCCATTCGGCCCATCGAGTCTGCACCGACACAATCCCACCCAGGCTCTACCCCCATATCCCGACATATTTACCCACTAATTCCTCTAACTACGCATCTCAGGACAATTTTAGAATGGCCAATCAACCTCACCCACGCATCTTTGGACTGTGGGAGGAAACCGGAGCACCCAGAGGAAACCCACGCGGACTCAAGGAGAACGTGCAAACTCCACACAGTCAGTGACCCAAGCCAGGAATCGAACCCAGGTCCCTGGAGCTGTGAAGCAGCAGTGCTAACCCACTGTGCTACTGTACAGCCATCGTGAGGAACTCCGTATTAACCCAAGTCTTGCTTTCCGACTTTCACATCGAGCACGCCATCAGGAGTTAGCCTCCAGCCCTAATTGGAGTCCTGCAACTGCGGGTTGTGATCAAGAAAGCTTTAGCAAGTTAACTGAGTTTGGGGGGGGTGGGGGGGGGGGGGGTAGGTGGGCTTTCCCAGTGGGTGTCCGCAGAGAGGGGAGTCTTGAAGTCAAAATATTGCAAGGAGCTCGAATCTGAAACGAAAACGGAAAATGCTGGAAAATCTCAGCGGGTCTGACAGCTTCTGCGGAGAGAGAATAGAGCCAATGTTTCAAGTCTGGATGACCCTTCGTCAGAGGGAAGTCTTGCCGTTTCCGACATGTGACACGGGATTGCGGACCGGGGTTTCCTGCCTGACCCTGTTTCCATTTAGAAAATAGAGAAATGGTTTGGAAGAGGAAAAACATATCCCCATTAAACCCTCTTCCTCTTTAATTAAATCAACCGTTAGTTATTACTGCATTAATCCATTTAATGGGTGGGTAACGGAGCGTGATTATGTAAATTTTAATTCTAATGCAATTACCCAAATTAGATACATTGAGTACGTATGCAGGCTGCACACACTTTACAAAGGGCAAAAAAAACCCTGCTTAATTAATTTTTGCTTCGTTTTCGGCTGGAGAAGCAGCCCCGCTTAATCCGTCACTGCCCTCACATCGAGACAGCCAGTAACAGGGCACCCCCCACCTCAACCCCGGCCTCACGCAGTGAAACACTGACTGGCACCGTGCGGTTTGTGTCACAGCAGCTGCACAATGCCACTCTCCGGTAAGTATCGAGCCGGGCCCTGTCACTCACTGAGTGCTGACGGGAATGGTCGCCCTGCTCCCTGAGTGTCCCGTCCGCGCGCTGAGGTTCCTGCAGCGCTGGGCCGTTTCGCACCGCTCGACAGCAGCAACAACCATTTATTTGTCCGCCGACCGTGGTCCACACGTATCCCCGGCAACCAACAGCCCCAAAGAGCCTGACAGGAGCCAAATCGGCTGCAGCACCCCATCAGGAGATATCGAGTTAGCCAGCCAAAAACATTCTCGCACAGGGAAGGATTTAAAAATGTTTTAACGGAGGGAAGCGAAGTAGAGGGAGCGAGTGGTTTAGGGAGGGAATTCCAGAGCTGAGGGCCTCAGGTGGGATGGTCCATACAGCATTGAGATGGTCTGCAGAGCATTGGGATGGTCCATACAGCATTGGGATTGTCCATATAGCATTGGGATGGTATGTATAGCACTGGGATGGTCCATACAGCACAGGGATGGTCCATATAGCATTGGGATGGTCTGTATAGCACGGGGATGGTCCATACAGCACAGGGATGGTCCATATAGCACTGGGATAGTCTGTACAGCACTGAGATGGTCCATATAGCACTGGGATAGTCTGTACAGCACTGAGATGGTCCATATAGCACTGGGATGGTCTGTATAGCACTGGGATGGTCCATACAGCATTGGGATGGTCCATGCAGTACAGGGATGGTCTGTACAGCACTGGGATGGTCTGTATAGCATTGGGATGGTCCATACAGCACTGGGATGGTCCATACAGCACTGGGATGGTCTGTACAGCACTGGGAAGATCTGTACAGCACTGGGATGGTCCATATAGCACAGGGATGGTCTGTATAGCACTGGGATGGTCCATACAGCACTGGGATGGTCCATACAGCACTGGGATGGTCTGTACAGCACTGGGATGGTCCATATAGCACAGGGATGGTCTGTATTGCACTGGGATGGTCCATACAGCACTGGGATGGTCCATACAGCACTGGGAAGATCTGTACAGCACTGGGATGATCTGTATAGCATTGGGATGGCCCATACAGCACTGGGATGGTCCATGCAGCACTGGGAAGATCTGTACAGCACTGGGATGGTCTGTATAGCATTGGGATGGTCCATACAGCACTGGGATGGTCTGTACAGCACTGGGATGGTCCATATAGCACTGGGATAGTCTGTACAGCACTGAGATGGTCCATATAGCACTGGGATGGTCCATATAGCACAGGGATGGTCTGTATAGCACTGGGATGGTCTGTAGAGCACTGGGATGGTCCATACAGCACTGGGATGGTCCTTATAGCTGGGATGATCTGGGATGGTCTGTACAGCATTGGAATTGTCCATATAGTACTGGGATGGTCTGTAGAGCAATAGAATATTCTGTAGAGCACTGGGATGGTCTATAGAGATCTAGGCTGGTCTATACAGCACTGGGATTGTCCACACAACACTGGAATTTTCTGTAAGGCACTGGAATTGTCCGTAAGGCATTGGGAAGTAGTGCGCAAGTTTTATGGGACATATAGGAAAATAAAATGAATGAATATGGCTCTTTCATTTGCAGCTAATAATGGGAAGGTTGGCAGCATGTACCTTGTAGATAGATATTGACTGTTTGAACAGAACCTTTCAAACAGCTACTGAAAAGCAGTGACTCTATATTTCATAGCAAACGTCTAAAGATTGCTGTCCAGAAATTGTTGGATTGGTGGCCAGAGATTTAAATTGAACATTCACTCTTGCAAGATCGCTGGATTATTATTCTGATAAAGTCGCAGTGAGGTTAGTCTGGAATCTCACAAATATCGCACCACACATGGCTTATCCCCCAAACCAATAAAAGGGGAAAAGACCAGAGCAAAAAATGGGGAAAGAAAGAGAGATAGTCACTTGGGAGTACAGAATGTGAGCATTTCTGAAAAAAGGGACATGCTGTCAAAGTTTTACATTTTGCACTCATCAGGACAGAATCGCGAGAGTACCAGATCTCAAAGAGATCACTGCAAGGCAAAAGAGTGATGACTGGTTGGCACATGGGCAGAATGCATCTGGATGAATTAGAACCAAGTGGAGAGAGAAAGAGGAATAAAGAGAAGGAAAGAAAGCCAATGAAAACCATGGACAGGAAAAAGAGAAGCTGATCCACTGATCCGACCCCACGATCATGATAGCTGGAGCAGTTCCGTCTATGAATAAATCATTTACAAAATAAATATGCTTCCAGCCAATCACAGGCAGGATTTTCCAGTTTTGAGGGGGGCAAGTGCAGCTGGAAAATCCCTCCCCTTGTGTTATCATCGTGCATGGAAAATGAATTTATACATTGCAGCCGCCAAACTCTTCTCGTCATTCTCACTGAATACGCAGACACTTGGCGCTAGAGAATGGTTAAAATGTAGCCACAAAGGCAGGGCTTGAAGCATGATGTTCCTTGCCATTCTTGCTAAACCCCACAAAGTCCCTTCAGACCCTTTCCCCCGTCTTTGTAAAGATGGCCCTTACGCTCCCAGGCACGAGGGGGGCCGGTGATCTCAGGGAGAGACAGAGTCCGGGCCGAGGGAGCACTTTCCTTGCGAAGAGTGGCTGGGATAAGCAGCCGATCTTGGCTGAGGCACAATCTCGCTGCCTGGGCCTTGGCGAGTAATTGTTCTCGGTGGGGGCACTCTGTCATCAGAAAACTGCATTTGGCAGGTTAGCCTGAGATGAGAAGCACGGCTGCTATTTACAGCAACTGATTAAGCCTATGGAACCCTTTTCGTCCCCAAGGCCCCTTCACGGCAGATTCAGGATGTTGCCTCCCATTTAGACCTGGGAGTGCTGTTCAGTTTCTGTATATTTTATTTTAAGAAAACTATCCCTTTATTTCTTAAAACACTTAATTTGATCCTCCCCTCTGCAGCTCCTGGTCAACCATACCTTCCACTCCGGGCCAAGGTTGAGCGGAACTGCCGAATACCTACACAATGGTGAAGACAATGGGGGCACTGTTGGTCAACTGGCAGCGAGCGTGCCCGACTCAGTCTTGGCACGGGCGAAGAAAGACTTCCTGCTCATCGCCCAGCGACTATCACTTGGAAATATTGATACTTCCCACAGCCAGCTTACGACAAAGTAAAGAAGCTGGCCTCCCGCCAACTTCGAGTGAGGCCTACGAGGAACCTGATGAAGCCTCAGTGCCCATCACCCATTGCGGACTCCAGGCATGTCAATAAAAGGTGCCCCTCAGGTAGAAATTTACTTCAGATTTATTTCTTTGGCCACTTCCCCGAAGTGGAATTCTCCGAGGCGTTAATGTGTCTGCGTCGGGCACTTCAGAGGGTTTTTTTTTTGTTTTGTTTTGACTGATTATCTGTGACTGCAGCACAGCATATTCCTCCTAATTAAGAAATGTAGGGGAAAGGTCAAACCCCACTGTACAGAACACCATTGAGGCTGAAAAGAATGAGACGGGATGTAGATCAGCAAGCGGAGATGGGAATGGCATCATGCAACCGGGTCTGTAAATTTGAAGATTGTGAAGGGAAAGGTTGGGGGGGTTGGGGGGGGTGCAGTTAGGAGCCCCAGTGTTTGGATGCCCAGAGAGTTCAGATAAGGAGAGGGCATATTATAGAGAAAGGTGTTTATAAAGAGGTTATAAAGAAAGATGTGTAGGTTAGGTTGAGTGGCCATGCTAAAATTGCCCCTCAGTGTCCTGAGATGCGTAAGTTAGAGGGGTTAGTGGGTATAATATGTAGGGATATGGGGGTAGGACCTGGGTGGGATTGTGGTTGGTGCAGACTCGATGGGCCAAATGGCCTCTTTCTGCACTGTAGGGTTTCTATGATTCTGGTTGCGTTGGCATTTTTCATAACCTCAACACATCCCAAAGAACTTTATGGCCAATGAAATATTTTGTGATGGGGGCGGCACGGTGGCACAATGGTTAGCACTGCTGCCTCACAGCGCCAGGGACCCGGGTTCAATTCCAGCCTCGGGTCACTGTCTGTATGGAGTTTGCACATTCCACCCGTGTCTGCATGGGTTTCCTCCGAGTGCTCCGGTTTCCTCTCTCGCAGTCCAGAGATGGGCGGGTTTGGTGGATTGGCCATGCTAAAATTGCCCTTTAGTAATAGGGGGACTAGTCAGGTAAATATATGGAGTTATGGGAATAGGGCCTGGATGGGATTGTGGTCAGTGCAGGTTCGATGAGTCTGCGCTGAAGGGATTCTATGAAGTGTCAACACTGTTGTTATTACAGAAATGCAGCGGCCAATTTGAGCACAGCAAGATCCCAGAAATTTCAACATAATAACGGCCAGTTCATTCTTGGGACATGGGTGTCGCTGGCTGGCCAGCATTTATTGCCCATCCTTAGTTGCCCGGGGGCAATTGAGAGTCAACCACATTGCTGTGGCTCTGGAGTCACACATCGGCCAGACCAGGTAAGGATGGCAGATTTCCTTCCCTAAAGGACATTCAGACATTTGCTTGCCTGATTAAATAAGGGCTAGGAAGAGCTGACAAGCCCTTCTACAAATAGCACCTTCGGATTTTTTTTGACATCCACCTGAGAAGGGGCCTCGGTTTAACATCATATCTGAAAGACGGCACCTCTGACAAAGCAGCCCTCCCCCGGAGTGTTGGCCTGGATTTTATTCCCAAGTCTTCCTGAGGAAGGGACTCGAACTTGCAACATTTTGGACACTGAGCCCGTGGCTGAGTTTTAAATCCAAATCAGTGGATCAGGAAGTGGAGAGAGAGGCAGGAAGCTGATATCAGCATATTTTCAGCTTATAGGAGAAGGAGGCGAGGGAGAGGTCAGAGGAGCGCTTAATAGCACAGATAAAGCAAGAGGAAACAAGGAAGGTTGCGATGAAGAAAACATACGCAGGAAGTAATGACGACTCCTCTCATTCTCAATAAAATCAGATTTCGTCCTAATTCATACCTGTGACAGCAGGGGTGTGAGACAATGAACCTCTGGCACTGAGCTCAGTCCCCCTCGGTGAGAGAGCTTTATGAGTGGGAAATGTTTTTGCAGCGGGGAGGTGTGGCAGTTACATCATGGCTTTTCTCCAGAGCCTCATAAACTATGTCATTTCATTTCAGTTGGTCCAGAAGATTAACCCTTACAATGCCAGCGGGCAGAGAGAGGTGGTACAACCTCTCTGGTCTCACCACAGCTCCAGCAGCACTGACTTTGAAGTCAATCCTAATAATTTAGCTTATTTCATTAGTAGGCTTGCATTAACACCGCAATGAAGCTACTGTGAAAATCCCCCAGCCGCCCCGCTCCAGTGCCTGTTTGGGTACACTGAGGGAGAATTTAGCACGGCCAATGCACCTAACCAGTACGTCTTTCGGACTGTGGGAGGAAACTGGAGCACCCAGAGAAAACCCACGCAGACATGTGGAGAACGTGTAGACTCCACACGGACAGTGACCCAAGGCTGGAGTTAAATCCAGGTCTCTAAGGCAGCAGTGTTAACCACTGTGCCACCATGCCGCCCTTCAATATTAAAGTACTCGAGCGTCAGGAGTGGTTTTACTAACTCTACATTAAATAATTAATCATTTTCATTGATTGAGGCCAATGACCTGCTTTGATCCCGGCTAAGTGTTATCGTGCTGGTTTTCTCCTCCATGTTGCTATCCAATGCTGGAAATTGCTTGGATAAGGACAGAAAGTGGTGATTCCTCTGTGGTGGAATAGTCAGGTAATGTTCATTATTAAGTATTATGCATAATGAATGGCTATTTGGATGGGTTATCAGAGGTAACTGGCTCTCAAGGAGCCCCAGGTGGAATCAGCACCTTCAGTCAAGAGGAGCAGGGAAGAAAGAGGTTCGATTATCAGGCAGACAGGAAGAAACCTTTCCCCTTGGTGGACAAATCAAGTAAAGTTTATTTATTAGTCACAAGTAAGGTTGACATTAACTCTGCAATGAAGTTACTGTGAAATTCCCCTGGTCGCCACAGTGCGGCACCGATTCGGGTCAATGCACCGAGCCAGCACGTCTTTCAGAATGTGGGAGGAAACCAGAGCACCCGGAGGAAACCCACGCAGACACGGGGAGAGCATGCAAATTCCATACAGACAGTAACCCAAGCTGGGAATCGAACCCGGGTCCCTGGCACTGTGAGGCAGCAGTGCTAACCACTGTGGTGCCGTGACAATCCAATGACAGGGAGCATGGATTAAAGGTAAGGAAAAAGAGATTTCAAGGGACATGAAGAAGAGTGACTTCACCCAGAGATGGTGATTTGATTTGATTTGATTTATTATTGTCACACGTATTAACATACAGTGAAAAGTATTGTTTCCTGTGCATTATACAGACAAGACATACCGTTCATAGAGAAGGAAAGGAGAGAGTGCAGAATGTAGTGTTACAGTCATAGCTAGGGTGTAGAGAAAGATCAGCTTAAAGTGAGGTAGGTCCATTCAAAAGTCTGACAGCAGCAGGGAAGAAGCTGTTCTTGAGCTGGTTGGTACGTGACCTCAGATTTTTGTATCTTTCTCCTGAAGGAAAAAGGTAGAAGAGAGAATGTCCAGGATTATGGAATGGGCAGAGACCCTCATATCATTTAAGGAGGAGGCAGTGGCGCAATGGTATTGTCACTAGGCTGGTTATCCAGAGAGTCAGTGCAAGATCTGGGGACCAGGGTTCAAATCCTGCTACAGCAGGTAGTAAAATCTGAATTGAATAAAAATCTGGAAGTAGAAGTCCACTGACAGTCACAAGAAAAGTATTTCTGATTGTCGGAAAAACTTGGAGTCTTGGGCGGATGGAGTTTAATCCGGACAAATGTGAGGTAATGCATTTTGGAAGGTCCAATACAGATAGGAAATATCCAGTAAATGGCAGAACCCTGATGAGTATTGATAGGCAGAGGGATCTGGGTGTACACTGAAAGTGGCAATGCAGGTGGAGAAGGTGGTCAAGAAGGCATACGGCATGCTTGCCTTCAGCGGCCGGGGTATTGCGTTTAGAAATTAGCAAGTCATGTTGCAGCTTTATAGAACCTTAGTTAGGCTGCACTTGGAATATAGTGTTCAATTCTGGTTGCCACACTACCAGAAGGATGTGGAGGCCTTGGAAAGGGTACAGAAAAGATTTACCAGGATGTTGCCTGGTATGGAGGGCATTAGCTATGAGGAGAGGTTGGAGAAACTTGGTTTGTTCTCACTGGAGCGACGGAGGTCGAGGGGGGGCCTGATAGAAGTCTACAAGACTATGAGAGGCATGGACAGAGTGGATAGTCAGAAGCTTGTTCCCAGGGTGGAAGACTCAATTACTAGGGAGCACAGGTTTAAGGTGCGAGGGGAAATGGTTAAAGGAGATATACAAGGTAGATTTTTTACACAGAGAGTAGTGGGTGCCTAGAATCCGTTGCTAGGGGAGGTAATGGAAACGGATACAGTAATGACTTTTAAGGGGCGTCTTGAAAAGTATATGAATAGGATGGGAATAGAGGGATATTGTCCCCGGAAGGGTAGGGGGTTTTAGTTCAGTCAGGCAGCATGGTCGGTACAGGCTTGGAGGGCCGAAGGGCCTGTTCCTGTGCTGTAATTTTTGTTTTTTGTTCTTTGGCTGTACAACACCAGCTGATTTATTGCTCAATGCCAATTGCTTCATACCTGTTCTCTCTATTTCCAATTTCTGCCTTCTCTTATCTTCCCCCCTTCTCTCTTTTTCAAAAACTCCCAGAATGTTTGTCTTTGATCACCTCAGACCAACCCGCGAGGCAAATCTTTCCTTCCACCCGATCATCAAAGTCTGATAATTGAAGCATTCATGTCAAAGCTGCAACATGACTCACACTCCAAGTCTGTCAAGTGAGGAAAGGAATTCTCCCAGCCCGACTGTGTCCTGCACGGTGGCACGGTGGTTAGCCCTGCTGCCTTGCAGCGGCAGGGACCCAGGTTCGATTCCCGGATCGGGTCACTGTCTGTGTGGAACCTGCACGTTCTCCCCGTGTCTGCATGGGTTTCCTCCGGGTGCGCCAGTTTCCTCCCACACTCCAAAGGTTGAATTGATTGGCCAAGCTAAATTGCCCCTTAGTGACCCAGGATGCGTAGGTTAGTGAGATTAGTGGGATAAAAATGTGAGCTGCAGGCATAGACCCTGAGCGGGGTTGTTGTTGATGTAGACTCAATGGGCTGAATGGCCTCCTTCTGCACTGTAGGGTTTCTATGATTTCTCATGAGATTAATTCTTCTATACGCCCACACATGTGCGTGTGGGAGTGGGTGGCGCAATCGGATAAGGGGGTCTGAAGCAGCCTCCCTCTCTTGGTGGGTCACAAGGAAGGTTTCATTTAGAATTTATTTCCTCCATAAACGCCTCTCCAAATCCAAATGTATCTACCTGTTCACAGGGAGCCAATCAAACCAGGTTTCCTTGAGTCAAAGAAAGGGTAAGTTTATTAGTTACTGAACCTGAAAAGACAGAATAAATAATACACACCACACAGATCTCAGAAGTAAGAAAAGTTAAGAGTACAAATAAAAGTTAAAAGAATGAAGAATTTTGCTTGTCCTTGAGACATAGGTTGTTGAATGGCGTGGCCATTTGAAGTCAACTAATTTGTCTTAAAATCTTGAGTTGGAGTTGAATTGAAGGTCAAATTAATACATCTTGTTAGAATCAATTTTAGCTTCAGAGAGAGAAAGAAACCAGTTCCGTACTGTTCCCTTCAGCGCTGGTTACAGATTGCTTTGATTTTTCTCTCTGTTTCTGGCTTGGCAAACCCCCAATTATTAAACCTCCTGTCTGTATATTCCGAGAAGGACTTTGATGAACATGCCTCGCAGTCATTGTTGTCGAACAAGTAATTACATCTTTGATCTTTCATCTCATCAGTACACAGAAACAGGAGCTGCGGTTATCTGAGTAACAGCGGCAAATGTTGAAGATCTGCTGGCTATCTGGCTGGTTAACAATTCCTATTAATTTGACAGAATCTGTTGGCTGTTGCAGGGGGGGGAGTGGGGGGAAGCCCACAAACTGTATTGGGGACAGTATGTAGGGGCGGCACAGGGGCACAGTGGTTAGCACTGCTGCCTCACAGCGCCAGGGATCAGGGTTCATTTCCCAGCTTGGGTCACTGTGTATGTGGAATCTGTATGTTCCACCCATGTCTGTGTGGGTTTCCTCCAGGTGCTCCTGTTTCCTCCAACAGTCTGAAAGATGTGCTGGTTAGGTGTATTGAGCCATGCTAAATTCTACCTCAGTGTACCCAAATAGGCGCCAGAGTGTGGCAATTAGGGGATTTTCACATAACTTCATTGCAGTGTTAACGTAAGCCTACTTGTGATACTAATAAATAAATTTTAAAGTTTAAAATGAATTAAAGTTAATGGAAGTCTAGCATTTTGTATTTTTGATGCTTTATTTTCAAAAGAGTCCTTTTGAACTTGATAACACCCGCCCTCCTCCATCCCCACCCCACCCCCATCCCCGACCTCCCTCCAACCACTGTC